>NW_026623350.1:815818-827914 GCF_030028575.1 Malurus melanocephalus | reverse complement strand
GCGGCTCCGTAACGCTGTGTCTGTCGCTTTGCAGTGGGACCCCATGATCACCACCCTGCCCGGCCTGTACCTGCTCTCGGTGGGAGTGGTGAAGCCCGCGGCGTGGCTGCTCGGATGGACGGGAAGCGTGGTGTGCTCTGTGGGAATGCTCAGGTTTATCAACCTCCTCTTCAGCGCTGGGAACTTCTATTTACTGTATTTGCTTCTGTTCAAGATACATCAGAAGAATAAGGTACGGTCAAAGTAAAATAATTTTGTGCACTCGTACAAGCAACGACAAGAGGCGGCTTAGTGTATGTTCCCTTCATTACAGATGTGAGCTGTTCTTAGCTTTATGTAACTGCAAGTACCACCATCAGTTTGGCCAAGAAGGGACATTCCTATTCTCTAATTTTTTTTTAGTATCATTTTTCTCGCATAAGGTGCAGTCCTCTAAAAATTCACTCTTCAACATGTATAAGGAGTTCCATTGAAATAAAAGTATATATGCAGACTTACTATCCAAAGATCTGAATGCTCAGCTAGTTGGAATTGCTTAACAGTCCACACAGCAGCCTGTATCATTTATGGGGATTTCTTTCTCTTCAGCTGCAAACATTTGGATTTGTCCTTGTTGAATTTCATCATATTTTTGTTACCCATTCCTTCAGCCTTTGTGGGTCACTCTGGATGACACCTATCCTCTTGAGCAAATTGCCTGRTCCCACCTATGCAGTGTCAGCTACAGACTTTGTGACAGTGAACACTCGCTGCTTTCTTGTCTTTGATAAAGATTTTAAACAGAACAGGTCCCAGTATAGATCCCTGTGGTACTTGGGTTGTTACTGTCCTTTGKGTAGAGAGTGACCCATTCACCATCCAGCCAGTTTTTGTCTGTCTTGCTGTCCACACATCCAGATTGTAACAGTTCAGCTTGGCTACACTAATGCTGTGTATTTAAAGTTCTGGAGCATCCACCACTGTAGATAAATTGTTTTAGTGATTAGTGGCCTATTCAAAATCCTTCAGGAAAGTTACTTAGTTTAACTTCTAATGTTAAAACATTTTTTCCTCTTCCCAAATAACTGAAGGATTCCTTTACTATAAAGAAAATTTCTTGTGGTCTTGTACTTTCTTAGTACTTAGTACTTCATCTTTAAGCACATAACATTGTACAGAATTGCATCAGATTAAATAAATTGTTTCCACTTTTAATTTTATACTTGCAAGTGAAAAGATAAATGTAACAAAAAGTTTGATGACAGCAGTTTAGGCATTAAGTGACGCTGGCACTTCTTTGAGCTCAGCATTTTCTCTATTCCTCTTTCCTGTAAAGTGCCGAGTAGTTGTTTCACCCCATGCTGCATCATTCAGAAACATCATGGATCATTTTTTACTGTTGTGATTTGTGGTCCATTATGGAATGAGTGGGATAATTGGGAGGAGTTTTTAACTTCATGGTCTMCTACCTTTTTAAAAGTTATGAGGATAAACAATAAAAGCTGCACCAAAGATGAGAAACTTGGAGTTGGCCATGCTGTGGACTGGGTTCAAAAGAGGTGAGAGTAGAGGCACAGAATAGTGCTGTCTCACAAATAGAATTTCATTATGTGATTACAGGGGCATAGGCCATTGGTTTTATTTTCTTTTGCCAATTAGTGCTGATTTTTTATCCTAGGTATGGGACCAGTTATGCTCCCACCGTGATTTTAATGCCCCAAATATGTGCACACCTGACGTGAAAGAMGTTGGTGTATTTTCATTGCCATATTTTTAGCTCACCTGCAGTAATGTTCTGTACTTTCACTTGGATGTTAACATTATGTAAACGTATTAACACAGCAGGGGGTTGAGAAAAATACAGCATTTGTGCAATAATGGGAGCAAAGAGCATAGGAGATGTTATGTTGTGTTAGTAGAATTCTCAAGAATGATATTAATTTTCTTTTAATATAATATTTTATTTTATTGGACATTGTCTAACCACRTTTTTCTGCTTATTCTTTAGGCTGTGTCTGGTTTCCAGAGAATCTTGTCTGCATTRACTCTTGCAGTGTTTCCCACCCTTTATTTTTTCACATTCCTTTATTATACGGATCCAGGATCAGTATTTTTTACTCTCTTTTCCTATTTAATGTGCCTTTATGGTAACCATAAAACTTCTGCTCTCCTTGGATTTTGTGGCTTCATGTTTCGTCAGACGAATATTGTGTGGACGGTTTTTTGTGCTGGAAATGTTGTTGCAGAGAAGCTRAATGAAGCTTGGAAGATTGAGCTGCAGAAAAAGAAAGATGAAAAGATTTCTTCCAGGAAAGGATCATTTTCAGATTTGACCAGAATGCTGCTGTTTCTTGTTAAATATCTCATATCACCTAAAAACTTGGTTACACTTACTGCTTTAACTTGGCCATACATCATATTAGTATCTCTTTTCTTTGTTTTTGTCTTTGTCAATGGTGGAATAGTTGTTGGTGATAGAAGTAGTCATGAAGCCTGTTTGCACTTTCCTCAACTCTTCTATTTTTTGTCCTTTACTGTATTTTTTTCATTTCCTCATTTATTGACCCCTACTAAAATCAGGAAATTCCTTCTGTCATTGCGAAAGCACCCTGTGCAGTACAGYTTAATCACTGTCATCTCT
The DNA here is from genome assembly GCF_030028575.1 of Malurus melanocephalus. Classification (NCBI taxonomy): domain Eukaryota; kingdom Metazoa; phylum Chordata; class Aves; order Passeriformes; family Maluridae; genus Malurus; species Malurus melanocephalus. The sequence goes on along the minus strand of NW_026623350.1, from coordinate 825,294 downwards.
TTATTCCTGATCTGGAAATTTACCTATGTTCATAAGTATTTATTAGCAGATAACCGACATTACACATTTTATGTTTGGAGAAAAGTGTTCCAAAGACATGAGCTTGTGAAATACCTATTAGTTCCATTCTATATATTTGCTGGCTGGAGTTTTGCTGATACGCTAAAATCAAAATCAATATTCTGGATCCTAATGTATTTTGTATGTTTATTAGCAGTCACAGTTCCTCAAAAATTGCTAGAATTTCGTTACTTTATTTTGCCATTCTTAATATATAGGCTCAATATTCCATTTCTGTCTCTATATAGGCAACTTCTGGAGCTGGCTTTTTATATTTTAGTAAATGCTGTAACTTTTTATCTTTTTCTAAACAGAACATTCARATGGGAAAATAGTGATGAAGTACAGAGGTTTATGTGGTAACTTTTTTTTATACTTTTATACCTCTAGGAAAACCTGGTTCCATTTCGGGACTGGACTCTGAAATGAAACAATATGTTTTGCATAATGTAAGGATTGTTTTCCCTAGTTGGAATTGGGAACTAAGCTCTTCACCAATATTATTGCAACCAAATGCAAGATCTGTAATAATGTGARGATATTCCATATATTAAATTTATGAGAATTGTAAAATTCAGTATGAGGGGAAATGTGGGAACACCTTTTTGTAATTATTGTAAAATAAGAGAGATGTTTACCATTGTTTTTCATTACAATAAAATATTGTATAATGTGCCCTTGAATTTATAAGTATGTTTCAGAGGTTTCTTGTTCAAAAAAAAGGATTTCAGTGTTCAATCTTTTTGTTTATTTATCCATGTGCATATTTATTCCTCAGATCAGGCCATTTCCTTCTATGTTTATCACTGGCCAAGGTATAAAACACTACTAAAGTACAGTGTTTTAAAATCCTCCTACATCTAACTGAATTTTCATTACTTTTTTTGTCAGTAAATACTTACATTACTTTTGTGAACAGAATGTAGGCTCTTAAAACACTGGAGCATTTTGAACATTTTATTTCAAACTGTTATTTAGAAAACACAGTGGAGGYTATGTGCGTGTGCATTCTTTGGGGCAATAAATGTTACTGTACAACAAAAGATAAATTGCATTTGATAATGTGACCTGTTAGAAGGGGAGTAATTTACAGATGTCAGACTGCAACATGCAGTGGATTTCAGCCCTCTTAAATAATCAAGCTTTTATGTCCCGTTGTTCTGTGCTCACAGGTGTGTGTTGAAATGAGTTCTGAGTGCACTCCTGAGTTGCACTGAGTGTTTCAAAAATCTTTGATGTGTAATCTTCAAGAAATCCTAATGGCATTTTTAAATTATTATTTTAAATATTTTTATGTTTATTAAAATTTAATGTAACTTGAGTGTATATATTTTGTTTTACAAAGGTAAAATGCAGTGTATATATACATATATATATATATATATATGTATAAATATTTTAAAGCATCTAGTGTGCATTATAATCAGAGTAAAGAAGTTTGTAATGGTTCCTGTCAGTAAATGACTTAATAAAGTCTCAAAAATATTTGATTGCTGAAGTATGTGGCAGGGGAGGGTGCTGTCCAAAACTTCAGGTGCTGTGTAGCCTCTTTAAATTCATAATTGTTCTGTAATGAAAATGCTGCAGCCAAATCTCTGTGAACATGTCATACTATTGCCGCTCTAGTGACTCTGAAATGGAATTGTGTCTCAAGAGGTCAGTACTGGGGAGTTACAGTTGCTGTTTTCTATTACAATATAATATTCAGGATATTGGCTCCCATTCCTTCCCTGTACTAACACCRTGATGGGTGTGGTGAGCTCAGATCCRATCAAGGTCTTTGCARCYGTTGCTCCTAAGGAAACCCTCAAGACACTCTTCAATGAGTAGGTGCATTTGTATTGAATTTAAGATATTTGCCAGGTTGCTCTTTGCTTCTTGGCCTTTTGCCAGCGTGTCAATCTGTGCCATAGGGAGAGCCATTTTCAATCATTCCCTATTTGTTTCTTCAAGTTGCAGGGACAAGAGAGAGCCTGAAATGGATTGTTTTTAAGAATCCAGCGTGGCCCTGGCAGAGTCCAGGATGTTGTGTTGTGATTTTAGTATCACARATTTGGGAAGGGAAATGTTGCGTGCCTTCTGCTTCCAATTTTGTTTTTGTATGCCCTGCTAATAAAATCATAAGATAAAGAGAGTTTGCCTGCTTAAGTGCATCTTCATTTGTGCCCTGAAATACTACTACTGAGTTGGAATGGTAACATAGGAAGGCATGGGGYTCTGTCTTGTATTCCAAATTGTATTTTAGATCCAAGTCGCTTTTCTGGTTTTATGTAGGGGAGTTTTATGTTCTCTTGACAAAAAAAAATTGTCCCTTGCAAAGATTCTTCTGTGTGTAGTCCACAGTGTTTTGACCAGCATGTCTATTACTGGTTTTAAATGCCTTTGATGATCAACACTGTTGAGAGACTGTTCATGTTTCATGCTCTTAACAAAAGTGGTAATTGTTTCAAGTGAAAATAACCAATTTAAATATGTACAGTTTTAAAACAATTTTTTTGTAGAGAAAAATGAGTGCAAAAAGTCCACCAAAATTTAGGGTACAATACCTTTCTAGTGAGCTCCACTTCACAAGACACTAGAAAAATTCCATGTAGAGAGGTGTCTCTCACAGGTGTGGCCTRTTGGGGCTGTTTAATCAATACTATAAAATGGCATAATATTTTATAATGGAATTTATCACTATACTTACAGATTTTAATTTAAAAGTACAATTATGCTTAATACATTTTGCTCATTTGAAAGGAGGCTGAATTGATATAAGTTTAATTAAAAAGGGAAGTTGATGAATTGCTGAAGTATGAAAGGAGAATATATTTGTAAAGCAAAGCTCTGTTTTCACTCTTGCCGATGAACCTGAGGGTGTTTGCAGGTAATATTCAATGTTAGCCAAATCAGTCCAAAAATCAGGGTTGTTATATTCGTATCAGAATTGGTCATAAAGAAAACTCTCCAAATTCCACCAGTATCTCCTAGAACTCGGCAAATAGCAATGGGACTGTTTAAATGTGTTRAAAAGCTGAAACTAGTGTTTTGCTCCAGAGATATTTCCATTGTCGTTTGTAATTTATTAGCTGTTTTCCTTAAAGACATGTGTAAAGTATTGTATTTATCCTATTTTATGGTGTGAAGGTCTTCTAGAATCATAAGAACCATAATTGCTCACTATAGGTTAATTCTCAGCAGGTGTCATTTAGCAATGACATTTCTTACAACAGCTTTCAAATATTCATTTCTTGTAAATTTTATTAGTCAGTTATCAATTTAGAATTAAATCACACTGATTCCTTGAAATTATCAAGTTAAAGCCAAAAACTAGCATGGCTAACATTTCTATAATGCTTGAAAAAATGGCTCAGGTTTGGTTTTTCTTAGAGAGAAAGAAGATGATTTTTCAGTAACTGTTGGAATAATAAAAATAGCTGTTCAGTCACAGCATGGCTCAATTGTTTTGAAATGGGAGAAAAAGAAGATAAATAATAGAGCTCTTTTTTTTCTTGTAGTTAAAAATATGTTGTTATTCAGCAAGATAGAAARTTTGATAATCCTTTATGCTGTGAACTGCATTTTCTGTTATTTGTGAGCATTCTATAGTTCATTCCTTTTAACTGCTTTGACTACATACCTTCATGTTCAAAATTAGCAAGAATTTTATACTGTAAGTGATGCTGAAGTATTTTTTATGCATTAATTTTCTACAGGGTTGATAATAACATGGATTATTTCTGTTAGAAAGTAAGGAAAAAGTATCCTGTAGTGTCTGGAGGCAGTTGGGTATTTYCCTGTTAATGTGGCTCTGATGTTTTTTGTTTTTCACAAGGTGGCAGTCCTGTGCTGTCTTCTTGAGGTGACCAAGTGCAAAGCGCCTTGAAATCATAATGTTGTTCCAGCAATACTCTGATGGTTAGAAAACTTCAAGTTCTCTCATGGTTGGCTGCTTGTTTTAGTAACTGGTTTAGCTATAATATTGTAATTTTAAATATATGTCGTATATTAAGTTTTAATAGAACAAGTTTTGTTCATCTTTAAAATGTTTTATTTTGACTTTTTTTTTTCTGTTTGGTAAATTTTCATCTCTGATCTGAGAGAACAAATGAAACTTGAAATTCTACTGTTGAAAAGATGTCATTGTTTTAAACAATGTAGTTCCTTAACAAAATTAGCATATTTCCTTTTGGTGTTTTATTATTAAATTTCATGGTATTTTTTCTTTCTTTGCATATTCATTCTATTTGTTTCTAAGAAGGAAAATAACCAAATTGAGAAAAGCAAAGTAGTGATTCTTTTGAGACTGACGTGGTTCTTACTTGGATGAGGCACATATGAAATATAAATGCTCAATGTCTGTTGGCMCTGAATAGTCGATCTACCATCTTTTAAATGCATCATCTAGTTTTTGTGTAATGAAAAATTGTAAAGCCCAGTCCATGAACATGCTTCCATTTATCTAAAACTTTGTCTATATTCACCATCCTAATATTTTCCCCTGAAAAACTTTGCTCTCCTTGCTTATTATCCCTTGTTAGATAAGACATGCTTTTTATTTTCAATTCAGTGACATTTGTATGTCACCTGAGGCATATATAATAGAAAAACATCYGTCTTAAAAATATGCTTTAGATGGATGCAGATAATTGGTTTTGCTAACAAACATCCTTTTGCAAACAAAAAGGATCTCTCCATGAGACAGAAATGCTAATCTACCTAGCCATGTGTAGCTAAAATGGCCTTAATTTGCCAGTTTTTCTGCTTGATCTCAGAACATACTCAGGATGTCACACTGTTCCTTCAGCTTCAGGGATATTTGGGATATGAGGAGCAGTAAGAAAGTGGAAAAATACTTGTAGAGATCACTGTCATTGCAGTGCTGCCATAGCTGGGAATGTGCAAGGCCACCAGGAGCAGGAATGAGTGAGTGCATTTTGGGGTTAGAGGGCACCACTGTATTTAGCAGTGCACTGTGGCAGGCTGAAACATGTGGTGACAGGGGAGAGCTGCTTGCCATACACGGGTGGGAATGTCTTCTCTGGCTGGAAGGAGAATCTGATTGCTGCCAGAGCTGGCTGGAGCGCTGGGAGAATGATCCTGCCGAAATCTGACAGTGAGCTGGTTTGTTGGAAGATGTTTTAGCACTTTGCTGTGCATCTGTAAATAAAAAATTGTTCTTGCTGTTCTCAGGAAACGCGAGCTTACTTGAAACACAGCTGYGTGTCACAAATATTGAASGGGTTGCTTTCATTTTCRTAGAATCATGGAATCATTAAGGTTGGAAAAGACTCATAAGACCATTGAGTCCAGCTATCAACCCTGTACCACCTTTTTCACCATGAAACTATATCCCCAATCGCCACATTTGTGCAGCTTTTGAACACTTGGACAGATGGTGATTCCACCACTTCCCTGGACAGCCTGATTCAATGCCTGATTACCCATTCCATGAGGAAWTTTTTCCTAATATCCAATCTAAACTTAAGGCCATTTCATCTGGTYCTTTCACTTTTTATRTGGGAGAAGAGACCAACCCCAACCTGGCTACAGCCTCATGTCAGAGAGAACACTTTCAGAGACCCCTTCAGACCTACAAGTTTAATATATGTAAATAACATTTTCATGCATTTTCCTGAGATTCCCATTTGATTCCCATCAAATCTCAAACAAAGCATTGTCTGGCTGATTTTTACATTGTCAGTTGCCCAGATATTTTAGTGGGTCTATGATGCAACAATAAACATTGTTAAAGCAATGTACTTTATGTCTTGATTTTAAGTAGATGTAAATTAATATCCCGTGCATTTAATTCAAATTGGTTTGAACTCCTATTCATAAGAATATGCCTTTTCAAAGATATAATTGCAAGAGTTCATGTCCTTAGCTACCTTCCCATCTTCTGTAATGAGATTACATTTTGACATTTTCATATCAACCCTCTTAAAAGTATTATCATAGAAATAATCTTGTGAAAATGTAATGAAAAAGGAATGGTTATGGTGATTATCTCTGGTAAGAGTCTAATTTTAGGGCAGTGCTTCAGACCTGCAGGTTTAATACATGTAAATCATGCTGTGTTTTCTTGTATTCTCATCAAATCTGAAAGCATTGCCTGGCTGAATTGAAATTTAAATGACAAGCTTCAAAAAACAAAGGGAACATCACRGATTTCAGGGATGGTACTTCACCCTCGGGGTCAGTGCTGATCAAATKCCACCACATTGTCTGTCGGTGGGAATAAACACAACACAACCATAGTCCTGGTGAAGGCAGGAGAGTATTTTCTGTGCTGCATGCAGGATTCCTTCCTTCCTTTCCAGCAGCTCTTTGCATTCCTGAGCTGCTCCAGCACTACATACTTCTCATCACCAGCAGCATTATTTAACACTAGAGATAGTTGTGAAGGTGGGAATTCATCTGCCAGACATCTTGTTGAAACCACCTTCTGGTGTGAGCTGCTCGCCAAGCACAGCCTGTTGGAGCAGGGCACTTGTGAGCTGGGGAACCCTCRCATCGAGATTGAGACCAGAATGATCAGAGTTTGAGCTGCTTTTCCTGGCACCTGCTCTGCTAGCTAAAACTGGAAAGTTTCAGTCCAATATAATGTGTTATTACCTTGCTTTAAAGTGTCAAGAAACCTTCTCTGTTCAGGTGTAGCCCCTGAGGAAAGAGCCAGTAACATGTCAAAAGAAATKGAATTCATTTGCTGTTCACAGTAAAGAGGTGTATGTATCCTTGCTAAAACTTTATCAGTGCTCCTTTGCTTCAGTGAGTTTTTTCCCTTAATTATTACTAGGATGGAATTTCTTTTCTGAAACAGGGAAGAAGTATAGTTTGCTTAAAACCGAGAAGAAATTAGATGTTTGGCAGTTTTCTTAAGAATTAAAAAGAAGATGTATTTGGGATTCTGGAAACAGCTGTTGTCTGAGAGAAGTTTTAAGTTTGCCTTCAAGATAAATATTAGTAATTTCACTTCTCCCTCCTATACTGCTTATAAAATATATACTACTTAAATTTTTGGAGGGGTGAAATATGGGGGTAGTGTTAGAATGGTCTGATCTGGCTGATTGCCTGAGAACTTCTACTGAAAAGGGAGTTACTTTCCACATTATGTAAGTGAATCCTGTAGAGTTTAATATTTTGAAGCCGAAATGGAGCACAGCTTTTGAAAACACACTCTATTTAAAGCAGTCAAATAGTGATGAATTTGCCATTTCATTAGACAGACTTTTGCCGAGATTAATTACCTCCACTCTTAGGAAACTTTTCTCTCTAGTTATGAGGGTTTTGCTACATCGGTGCAAAGACAATTCTCCCCATTTTCCTCTTCCACATGCAGATACATATAATTTATGCTGGTATGTGCAGATCACAACACAACAGCCTCTTAAGCTACTGACCTACARAGACATGAGGACTTGGCACTCTGGATTGGTTTTCTCTGGCTTTATTTTCTGCATATAAAGAAGTTGTGATTAATAYAATTGAAGACTTCACTTTTGAGTTCTTCTTTTTCTAAAGGGAAGAGGTATCATCTACCTAGACCTGTGCACCCTGCTCTGTCCAGCTGAAACAAGATCTGTGGCACCTTGTATATGTGAATACCTTTTCTGTGAGGAGCACGCTGGCTACCTTGTACATGAAGCATCAATTTTTGACTTTCACAGTCAAGCTAATGGAAAAATCAGTYCAAAATAAATATATTAACAATTCCTTTAACAATTGCTTTCATTTTTGTTAGTGAAGTGGCTGGAGACATACACAACTGTTTGCTTGCTTCTCTGTGATTATTCCTGTGTTAATAACAGTTAGGGCATGTAAAGTTTCAGTTTGGCTGAGTAGTTTATGATTTGGCTGTTTTCTGTAGAGGTTGAAGTTAAATGCTTATGGAGGTAAATTTAGTTGTTTGATCACTGTCAAGATCTGTAAAGCCTAGGCTAACTTGGGTATCTTGCTGTGGTATTGAGAGGTTGGCTGTGTTTGCCTTGAGACAGTTTCTTTGTGGAGTTCAAGCACAGGAATTTTCTGTCCAGTTAGAAATAAAGGTATCCACATTATGAGAATTGGCTGGTTCTATAAGGAAGCCTGCTTTTCTTATACTGACTAAACCAAATTTCATTTGCCCTGATGGGGCTGTGTGTGCTCTCTAATACATGAAATCATTCTGCTTGAGGGCTAGAGGGCTTTAGGTGTTGTTTTAAACAACTATCAGTTCAGCTAACTTTGCAGGAAGCCTTTAATTTTGAATAATAAATCACCACTACCATCAATTGGTGGACTCATTCCTCTTGCACTTTCAAACCTTACCYTTATAATTAAAACTTCTTTGTGAATAAAGAGTCTTTCTGGAAAACAAATGTCGATCCCACTRGCAATTAAGGCTTCTATAAACCTTAGCTTGCAATTACATCGAAGATCAGTTAAAGTAAGTAGTTTGTGACTGATTCTGAATCAAAGATGTTAAACACCTGCGAAGATTCTGCCTTGTTATTTAAGTCACGCACAATAGAATACATGATGCTCTTGAGTTTTCTTGCCCATCAATTTGTCAGAGAATAAGCAAGYAAAAAAAGCCTTTAAAGTCAGTTCTAATGTCTAAGTAACTGATAGTCTGCAGTTACTTGGCAAAAAACTAGCCTGTCAAAATCAGCTTGTAGTTTCTTTCATAAAGAGCTTTTAAAGAGTTCTGGGGGTTTTGCTGTGATGGATCTCATGATAAATGTTCTTCAGCCCTTTTTGTGTTTTCTTGCACAATGCAAGATCCTCTTTCCTCCATGTGGCTTTATTGCCTCTTAGATAAAAAAATTGATTTGGAGGTCTGTTTTATTAMATTAAAGACGTTCATGCATTAACATGAGTAATGCTTGGACCAAATGGATCTATACCCTGCAGTCAAAATGCAAACAACAGTATGTATTGACAGAATATATTCAATACTTTATTTTCTCATTAAATCTAGCATAAAGGAGACAGGATAATTTGGTATCAGATTTAATCTTTCATGTTATTCTGCAAGTGTATAGATATTGACAATTTGTTTGGTCCTTTGAACATACACATCCTAGGCAGAGTTGAAGAAGGTAATTACAATCCAAGTCTCTTTTCCATTACCCACACACTAATTTAATTGAAGCTGTAGTTAAGTACAACTTCACKAGATGGATCTATTTTCATTTCAATACTGCATTCTCCAAGGACACTACAGGATATAAATCAACAGGAACTACACAGTAAAGAAATAATAATGCCCTCTGGTAATGCTTTGGCTGCATGTTCTCAGTCTTACAACCTAGAATAACAGGCATAAAGACCTTACAGACTTTGGGACTTTTTGTATTCACTGGAATGTATAATGCTAAAAAATAAAATAAAGCTCAGAGCAGTGACTACTTTTTTTTTTTTTTTTTTTTTTTTTTTTTTTTTTTTTTTTT
>NW_026623350.1:801852-815762 GCF_030028575.1 Malurus melanocephalus | reverse complement strand
TTTTCTGTTGTCAGCTTATATAAGGTAGAAAGCAGCTGTGCGCCAGATCTCAAAAGGTGGATCTCCTTGTTCATGTGCTTATCTGCATTTTTATCATCTTAAAAGCCTTTATAAAAATATTTTCTTTTGAACCTTCACTAGGACTCCTGTATTTTGATAACAAATGAAAGAAAAAAATTAAGGATACTCCTGGTAGGTTGCATGGAGAAAAAACATAAAAATAATGCTGTGTGCATTTGCAGGGAGAGCTTAGGCCGGGAATAAGTTCCATGGTAAGGGCCCCTCAGCCTCCACTTTCACCCTTTTCAAGGGTGAAGGAACCCATTCCTCCCACCACAGGCTGTTCCTCATCTTGCTTGGCTGTTCTTCCTTTGTGCCAGCCTCTCTTCTTCATGCAAGCCATCTTTTTATGCCCCAGGCTCTCCACAGTTTTAGCTACTTTTGTCCCAGCCACCCTGGTATGCTGAGGCTCTATCTCATTCTTGCTGCTGAAAAATGAAATTCACTGTTCAGTTGGGCAAGGATTTTGACAGATGTAAATGTAGGCTGTACTTATCATCAGGGTGATGGGATGGCACCAAAAAGACTGTCCTGGAAAAAGGAGGAATGTGTGATGATTCCACCCTGGCTGTCAGAAGCAAAATTTGCGGTGTGGGAGTTTCACTTGCCTTGATTTTCCTAGCTGTAGTAGRGCCTCTTCAGATGATTGATCCTTTTTAGCTGGGGTGAGCTGACAGCCTTTTTGTCTTGTCCTGAGATAGTGGTTACAAAGCTCTGAGCTCAGCAGACTCTGTTGCTCCACCTTCAAGAAGTATCAAAGGCAGCCATAAAATTACATGTCAGTTGTTAGCCCAGCCTGGCCTCCTCCTCTGAGATGTTGCAGTATCAGCATCTGCTCAACCTGGGAATGGATGAGTCTTCAGCAACCCAAAAGCCAAAGGTTGTTTTTTGATGTATCCTGAATTTATAAACTGTTTGGTTCTTATTTGAGCTAATATAAATTGTGTCACTAATTCACCAATGGAAGCTGTTTTGAAAGGCACAAACGCAGATCTGCACTTAAGTCTTGTGATTCAGGCTGCAGGAGTCCTGAGATTTATAAAGGAAGAGACAATTTCTGTCATGTTTTCTTAATTTTTTGCACTCAAGTGTACACTAAATGTTGTTTTCTTAGAACTGAAATGGGTATGGAAAACTAYTCATCTTATAACTTGTTTTGTTCAACACTTTTTGTCATGTGGTTCCCATTGAATGTAATGGAGAACAGGTGACATAATGCATGAAAGAATATTTTTTACTAGACATATGACTACAGAATAAAATACCCTTTTCACATTTTTCCATGTACGTGCGTCCTCCAAAAAAACTGAAAAACTTTACATTTATTTCTGCTGCTGAGGCAGGTTCTCTGGTGGCCTGTTATAGATTGATGTCCTTCAAAATGCATGAGTGCAGCTGGTGACAGTGGTCAAGTGGTACTCATAAATGGCTTTTTTGGTTTAATTTCCAGTCACTTCCTTCTTTTTGAATTTTGTCTGTGATATRTGACAAACTAGTGTCATTGGCTTTCCTCTTATTGGATAAGGATATTTTTCTGATTTTGTATGTGTTACCTTCATTTTCTCCCTTCATCTCATGGCTTTTTACAAAGCTTTTTTATAAGCAGACAATGAGTTATTTGCATAGAACCTGTCTTGTCCTCTTATTCTTTATTTAATTTATTTAGTGATGCTTTTAATTTATTTTGGATAAATATATTTCCAAGACACATAATCCAACAAAAAAAAATACAACCAGTGTTTTTTGAAGGAAATGTATTGGATAGTCTCCTTTTTTGTAGACATTTAAGAAAATACAAGTCCTTGTGGAAGGAAAAATATTAAACTGAAGATKAATCTTTTGTCATTAATTATGAGGTGATTTTGCTTTAAAATAAAGTTGTAAAAATTAACCTTTATGTTTTGGCTTCAATCATAAAGCACAGATTGGATTTATTCCCCTCTTGGACAACGAGAGCCAATATACTTGAATTCCTGCTGTTCCTATTTAACCTTTCCTTTATTGTTCAAATTAAATAAATCATTTGCAAATAAAACATACATAAAATTGTATTTTCTAGAAAAAGAAGAATCCGGAGTGGGTAGATGAAGAGGAGAAGCCTGAGTACTGGGTGTTTATTGACAGCAATATTTCAGTTTCCAGATTTCCAGTAAGATGGCTGCTTCCTTCTGTCTGAAGAGCTCCTTCACAGGAGTGAGCAGTGGTGCTATGATGGGGCTCAACAACTCAGCAGCTATTGTAATACTTTCTGTATTTCTTGAAGAGCTGAGCTCCCATCAGCTTTTGCTTTTCTGGCGATGTGCCCAGTTTGCTCCTTTTCCTTCATGGAAGCTTGAAATAATTGCTGACAGTTTTAAACCTGAGAGCAGGTAGGTGACCTGCTGATGAAAGCCACAGGGCTGAGAGCTCCTGATTCAAACAATGACATTTTTTGTTCTTCACYTCACCTATTACTGTACAACATGGGTAATAAGGAAAAAGCTGAGACCTTAGCACTGACTCTGTCATTTCAGTTTTTCAGTTCATTGCAAATAGGGCTATGTTGCTCTTAAATACACAGGATTTCTTGAGTGTCTTAGAAACTCACTGCATCTGATTTATAGCATTTCTGTAGCACAAAGCATTCTTGCCTCAAAAAGTAATAATTTTCTGYCCAAATGAAATTAAAATGCTGGTATGCTTGTAATTAGGTATCACCTAAGCAGAACATCTTGAAAGATGTTCCTTTATGAAGYTGTTGCTTTTTTYYTTTTTTYYCCCTCTCTTGGAGAGTTTGAGMTTTTCATTACAAAATTACAAGTGGCACATGTTGTAGTAAGTCAGATCTGCATTACAGATATCTGTGCTAACCATAAACGTGACCCAAGGCGTATTAGTCAGCCATAAAGAATTGCTTTTCAAATAAAGCCTGCCTGCAGGAGGATAGAAGATGCTTATTGGAATTCAGTGAGTGTCAGAGGTGGTCCCTGCTGTCACTGCCATTGCTCCTCCAAAACCATGTTAATTAAACAAGATACAAAGAAAATAAGTCTGTAATGTTCTTGTAGTCAGAATCCAGGAAGAGGTAACAGATGATGACTTAAATGGTTTATGAAAGCTTTGGTTTGATTTTGTTCTTAAACTGTTTCCTTGAAATTAAACTGAAAAGGTATTTTAACTTTCTCCTTGTGTTTAGTTCCTGCTTTGATATTGCAGAARCCCAGAAGATAATGGGCTGGTGTGTGTGTCTCAAACACTGACAGCTGGATGTCTGCTTATACTAGAAGATAAAGGACTGACTTATACCAATTTCCATGGCAAGTGTGTAATTTACKGATAAAACTCTGTAAGTTTTGCAGAACCTCTGACTTTCGTAGTTTTTTTTCCAAGTGAGCAGCTACTAATGTCAGGAGCTCTCTTCTCCTTAAGGGTGGGATGTCACAGGATGTTAGGCAGATCAATGTACAAGGAGCTGTTCTGAGTATATCCATCTCTCACAAATGAGTGACTGTGTAGCTCGGGGGAAAAGCTTTCTGATCCTGTTGGATTTCAAATAAAAGAGCATACTCTTACTCAAACATTGATTACTAAAATCACTCAGATTTTGATCCACCCAGCCAGAGACAAATTATTGTAATTAAAGCTGTTAGTGATGCAGTGATCAGCAAAGTCCTACAGTATCACTGTTAATGTGATGAGCATCCATTAGAATCACTTTGCTGAAGGCTCACCTGCAAGGACTCAAAGGAAATTGCTGTATCAGGCTCAAACCGTATTTAATTCTAATTTGTGTATTTTATCACAAGTTCTTATGTTGACCCTTAAATCTAGTACTAATCATAGTACAAACACAAACCATGTGCTGTAATTGAAAAATAATTGTATTTTCATTTTTATTTAACTTTCAAAACAATACTTTCTCTTTACTATATTGTATGCCAAAACTTTGCCAAAGCATCCTTTTTCTACAGAGCACAGCTTCCCCAAATTATTAAAAAATTTGTCACTTGCATCAGGATCTCAGAGGCTGACTTGCGTAACTCTAAAAATTGTATTCCCTAATATAAAATAACAAATAGTTGCAAGAAATACAGATTCACATATAAATGCTGCCTAGTAACTGGGAGTCTATATATATCTATACCTAATAAATAACCTAACTGGGTTAGAAGATTACAAAGTTATCAATGACTGCTGTCTGCAAATTGATTCATTATTTTAGTAACAAAGCCTGTAATTCAYTTAGGGGGAAGAGAGACAGATAGTTTTTGTGTGGGAGATTAGTATTACAGCAAGTAGTACTTTGGMTCTTCTATTTTAATCATCCACAAAACAGTGAAAAAAAGCCCTGTGTTGTATTGTGTCATCATCTCTACAACACTTAAAAACCACATTCCCAGAGCTATTTTTGAAAGCATGAAGTGGAGGGATATATTATGTTTGATGAGAATGTGTGATTAAGGCYGGGAATTTATCAGGAACATCTGATTTTTGATCTCTATTTTCTCATCTTTGCAATAAGGATGAAGAGACAAGTTTATTTTTCATTTGAGTATTCTTGCTAGTGAGCATTTACCTGCTGAGCACCCTGATTTGCCCTCAAGTGCAGGGGGAGCAGCCCATGGCCCTGGACTGGAATTCCTGTCCTGGGGTCCCTCCTGTGAGGCTCTGGCTGGGATGGGGGAGGTACTGCCCTCTCCTTGGGCCATGTGAACAGAAAGTCCCTCCAGGCCTTCATTCCAGTGCCCTGAGGACCACATTGGCTTTGCACGTGAGGACAGGGGAGCGATGCAGGGGCTTTCCTGKGGCAGGATTTCTGGGTGAAAAAAGCAGAGCAGAGAGCAGAGAAGGTGTGTATTTAAATTGCTTCCCCATGCCAGAATGCCCATTGTCCATAGATCTTACCAAAATAATAATAGTCAGACATTTTATACAGAGTAATGAAAGGAGTCTGTGTTGATGTTGGCACTTGAGCCACTCTGTCTCTAAAGGTTGTTTGCTGAGAAGGGAGCGGAGATGTGACCCCGGGCACTGGCCTGAAACTGTGATGGTAGGTGGTAAAGTGACAGGAGAAATAGATCAGGAGGAACATCTACCCAGGGAAAGGAGTCAAGACCTTGTCTTARTCTACAGTACAGTTAGAGGGGGTTCATGATCTCTGTCTTTAAGGCCCCAAGTTAGGGAAGGTAATGGAAAGCTGATCTGGTCTGGCCACTGGTGACAGGTGAGTCTTCTTCAGGGCATTTGGGGCACTCAGGCCACTGAGTGCATTTCTGGACTATTATAACATTTGAAAGTGGTATTTTACCATAAGAGTTTGATGAAAAAAAGGAGAATGATATCCCAGAGGGCTGCCTGAATTTGGGAATGATGTTGTCTCTCCTGCAAGCCTAAGAAAGATCAGCTTTAGCCAGGGACTTAGTTACCCATGTTTAAATGAACTCCAACAAATTCTGAACTTTTAAAACTGTGCTCAAATATACATATGGTTTTTTTAAGACCATTTGTCTGAGTCACCATGAATGTTTGKCTTCCTTCATTCTAGCGGTACTACATGTTGCCTCATTTCCATACTCATCTAAATGTTCTGGAGAAGATCCCTACTACAAAGGCTGGCTAAAAGCCACTCCTCCTGCTCTTGTTTGCTCTAGTTCAGCCAGTGGTTGCAAATCTAAAATAATCCAGAAACCAGCTTTTCTTTGATTTATAGTGAAGCACATMTCTTCCAGTTAGAGTCAAGGACTGCATGTCAACTTGTAAAACAGGAACAAATTGAAGGGTGGCATCGGATTTCTACGCAATATGGGGGAAGGAAGACTGAATATACAAACAGGCTATTTGCTGTTATTCTGRAGAGGATCCTCCATTAAGAAGACCAGAAGATCTTGTTTCTGCTGATGTTGGTACTTGCTGGTGTTTATTTGCAAGCAGCAGCAGGGTTCTAAAGCCATCTGTTTACAAATCAGGGTTTTTAACATGGGCTTAATCACTCAACTCAAGACTGCAGTTACAAACTATTTACATCTCTGTGTCTGACAGAAATGTGTGCTCCTTCCATTCCTTCACATTTTCTCCTTACTTGCTCAGCATCTCCTGCTAAGAGCTTGTTCTACTGAAAATGCTCTAAAGCAGATCACTTAGCATTTTACTCAGAGAGGGATATTTGCTCCAAAAAAAAGGATGTAATTTGTCACTGACAGCTGTCAGATTTACCAGATACTTCTGAAATGTGCTTTCTGAGGTGACTCCAATATTCTGGCTTTGCAGATCTTACAGAGCACATGGCTACAGTGCCCATGTTCCAGCCTGCTCATTTAGCACTTCCAAAACYTGTGTGTGCTATATTTTGCACATTCCTCTGCATAGCTGCACTTGGTGAATTTTCTTTCAAATATCTGGCTGCCTCTGGGTGTACAAGACAAGAGGAGGATCATGAGTTTCTGTGTCTTGCTCATGATGGTGAATTTTCTCCCAAAAAGCCACAGGTGTTTGGGCCACTTGGGGCTCTCGGTGACAGCAGGAATAACTACTGGCTTCACAACCCACTCTCTACTGGTTCCAAGATATTCTGAAGTTTTTTCTTTTACAAGTACTTTTTAGATTAGCCAGTGGGCATCTAACACTACAAACATGTTTCTGTGGAGGGAAAGCATTCCTTTTAGCATGTTTGTAGACACGAATGCAAACATTTCATGGACTTTACACCACACGCCTTGTGTTGAAATATATTCAAAAAACTGTCTATGTAATCTGTCCAARAAAATTTGAAATTATATTTGGATTTACTTCTGGAACATGCAACAAGATATAATAATTTATCTGGATTTGACTCATTGGCCTGAAAGTGCCACTTGCATGGACTTTTCATGGTAGGTCCTTTACTTGTATTAGTTTGCCTCCTCTCTTATTATTGCCCTTAATTTCCTTCTCTTCTAGCTAAACTCTGAAGGAATATTTTGTTGGAATAGGTGATGATCAGATGACCAGGACGATCAGTCTTGGCAGTCAGATGGAGACTTCTAGTCCAAGGGCMCTTTAGTCCAGCTGTCTCTGATTAAAGTCTCTTGATACCACTAATATTAATGTTTAATTACACTGATATCTTACAACACCTCAATTTAATTATTTTATGTTAACAGTAATAGTATGATACARCTTCTTTACCAGAGCTATCACACTTTTTAATATTTGGAAATTCTCTGCAATTTAGTGAAAAACAACTTTGAAATCTCAACAATCATAATTCTCTGAGAAAATGAAATATTTTGTCCATCAACCCAGACCATGACAAGAGACTTCAAAGCTCCCTTCTGTGTTTCTCTTGACATTGGCTACTGGTGAGTACAGTGATTTCTGCAGCATTTATTGTATGGTAGCACTGAATCACCAGTCTGGCTGATTGGGGGAGCAGTGACATTGGCTTGGGGGGAAAATGCACCAGTGCCTGTACAGACACAAGCCAAAATGGAATTCAGTCAAATAACTCGTTAAAAAGAAAAAACAAACAAACAAACAAACAAACAAAAAAACCCTGCCGGTAGAATGAAGCATAATGCATAAAGGAAGACCCCTGTATTTCTGGGGTCACCCAGTCTAGCAGGTATTACTCATTTGTGACAGAATCCATGTAGAAGCTGAGGAGGTGAAAAGACCAGGAAATATATACTGTGTGTGTCAATGTTTGCACCATTCGGTGTCGTTCCACTACAACAGACACTGTAATGACCTGTATTATTTATGTCTTCCATGGCCCTGCTCCCAGCAAAACAAATGCTGTCCTTGAGTAATCAGAATATTTATATCGTAGGTCCTCAGTAAGGATGGATGGATAAAGAAGTTTAGTGCTTTAAAGAACATTTGAACTTTTGAGTTCAGAATTTCTTTAAACAGTTTAAAAAAATAATTGTGTTCATATGCCTCAGACTATTTATTAGGTATTAAAAAAAAAAAAAAACCAAAACAAAACCATTTTAGATTAATTTATTTCCTATTGGACAAAATGTAGGAAATGCCACCAAGAAAAATATCTTAATTAAATTAGTGATTTCATTGTATTAAGAATCCCCTGCTTTCTCTGCTGTTTATTAATGTTTTTCATTTTTAAGCTTTGGCTTCTCCCAGAGTCATCATCAATGGCTTGAGAAAATATTTTGTRGCAGAAAGACCAGCCTGGCTGCCTYGGGTCTCCTCTCAGAGGCCACAGAAGCAATATGTGGCTTTCAAGTCTTATTGTTTTTCCAGGTCAGAAATAGGTCAGGATTAGTAATCATTATGCACCTCTGGAAAAGCAACAGACAAAAAAATTGTTCTTAGACAGACTAACATGTAAAGAAAAACCCAAACAGCTTACAGGGATGGATAAAGCCTGGAAACACTTTCTGTGAGCAGACACACTCCCAGCTCAGATGTTACAAAGGACTCTCTTGTTTGAACTATCAGAGAAATGGATCAAACAGCACAGCCAGAAGGAAGAAAAGGAACAGTGGGGCACACACGAGAACAGATTTGGGCAAGAACAGAACTGTGATAATGCRTCAGTGAAATGTAGTAACTTAAAAAGGGATTGCCTGGTGAAGGAAAAGAGAGAAAACCAGTTAGCATCGCTTCAAAATCCTCTGTAATCCTCTGTGCCTCTTCACGTCCTGCAAGTGGATGAGCACTGCATCTTACATGGTAAAAGCAGATTATGTTTTCTATCACATTTTTATATCTTGTGACAGTAGGGCCTTTGAGAATGTGCCACAGTTCCGAGGGCCCTCACGTCCTGCCATGGCCTGGAATCCCATCTCAGCTGGGGCCTGGTGTCATGCTTTGGGCTTGACCGAAAGCCAAAGCACCCACGACGTYCTCTCCYYCCACCACYGGAGAGGCAGAAGGGAGAGMAAAARCCCAATTAATACTAAAATTTATGGCTCTTAGATAAAATAACATAATTGAGAGAAAGATACATCTATGCTCCAGAAAATGGTCAGACAGGCTGAATAACTTAAGTTGCAAAATAGATTTATTACTAAAAACTACTAAGAATACTACCACACCGGGGAGGGGAACAGAGATAGGGAAAGACTTACAAGGAGAAGAAAAATAAAACCAGACATTTTAAGACCCCTGTTATTCTTTCTGCGAATCAGTCTCTTGCAGGTCGCCCCTCTCCACCCCCCCATATCTTGTCGCACACAAAGGTTGGCAGGGATGAAAGTTTAACATAGATCAAACTACTCATTACGGTTATTGTCCAGCACCGTAGGAGAAGAGTCCTTACAGCTCCAAGCTGTGGAAGGTCTTTTCCCAAGAAACAGTCAGTGCATAACTGCTGATGGCATGAGATTCTTTTTCTTTACCTCGTGGGAGAAAGGGAAACAGTCCTCCAAGGCTGGCTGCTTTTTCTCAGAGCAAGGTCGCTCTCTCAAGTCTCCTGGCAGAGCACAGCTTCCTCTAAGCATCAACTCGCTTCAGACATAAGCGGGGGACTAAGCCTCTTCCCCCTTTCTGGCTTATGATCAGTCCAGTCCTCAAAGGCCAGGGTTGTTTTTATCTCAAGTGCAGGGCCTCTCTTTTCTGTACAGGTCTCCCATTGATGAAACAGTCCTTTCGAGGACAGTTCATTTTCTCCATGTTTGAGCACCACAGCATCAGCACCTGTCTTCTTCTTACTGTGATCTTGGGTCTCCATTTTTTTCTTACATCTTCTCACCCTCCTGCTCTGTTTTTCCCCAGTTCATGGTACTAGCAATCTGAGAACTACATGGCGGCCACCCCTATCTTGTTTTGAATTCTTCTTAAGTACAGGACAATACGTCATCACAGAGGTGTAACCAACCTGTGCAATTGGCCCAGGCCTGATGGGCAGCCTGTCCATCAACCTCAGAGCCACAATGGATTGGCTCTAAAACAYAGGGGGTAGGGCTCCTTTTGCTGGAGCAGAAGGAGAAAGCTTCTAGAACTTTGTCCAAGGAGCCATCTTTGTGCTTTTTTGGTCCCATCCCCCCACCACCAAAAATCGGACCAAGTAAAACCAGGACACCTGKTCTCCAGTCCTGCCACAGCCCTGACTGAATGAGAAAATTAGGGTTCTTTTCTGGTTCCTGAATGAATTGTAGTCCTCCATTTTATGGTGCAGCAGGTGAACATTTGAGCTGAAAACCAATGTGTTTTCTGAGCACCTTTTTTTCCATAATTCATCCTTATCTTATAAAATATTTTCTCCTGAAACAGACACAGCCTCTAGCAYGTATCAAATATGTTTTTCCAGCTARTCTCCAGTATCTCATTGCCCAAACTCTCAGAGATGACCCAATATATATTAGTTGTCTTTCTAATATGCCATGCTAGGGAAGTTTTGTCATCTTTCCTGCATACACCCAAAAGGGTTGTTTTTCACTGCTGATTGAAATGCTCCCTAAATGCCAGAAATGCACTCATCAACATTTCRAGTGATGTATTTATCTGAAGTAGTTTCCTTCTGATAATTTCATTTGATGAATCAAAAATGCAGCTTTCAAATTACTGCAAATCAAGACAAGAATTTTTGGACAACATTTATAAAAGCAATATTGGGATCAGATATACTAGCCTTGATTCCTAGTGGATGTTTTATTTTCTTTTGATGTTGCCACCTTACAGCAGCCCTTTCAAATCCAACATCAACTTATTACAGTTCACTACCCAGCAAAAGATGCAGCTGTGATGCTCATGTGAAGAATATGGCCATTTAATTCAGCAGCCTTCAGCACACAGGGACCTCCATCAAGATTACACAAAGGCACAAATCTTGCAAAGCTTTTACCACTAAATTGTCAGCAAGAGGGTTGTCTTTCTTTTTTCTTTCTTTCTTTCTTTTATTTTTTTTTCCTGCCACTGGGAGCCAGTTATTTGAACAAAGCTCATGCTCTCCTTCCCCATGCTCTCAATCTTGTGCTTCCTCTCCCCTGCCACTGCTTCTACTCTGCTACATCTCAAAAACTAGCTTCCAGCATTCCCCACAGACTTTATTATACTGAAAGGAGGGAAAACAAACATTTCCGCTATTTGATAGGTGCAGATAAATCTATGAATTTATTTCAAGTTTTCAGCAAAAATGAAATGCTTTGGATGGATAATGAGTAATTGAAGACAGTAATCTTAGAATATTAAGCCAGAAATCTGAAYTTACAGCCTAGCTTTCTGTCAACACAATTACTGAGATATCCAGGTTGATTTTATTAAGTTCCAAAAGACTCCAAAGCAGATAAAAAAAAAGTGCCATAAATTATTCTAGGATTTTTTTCATTTAAAATTACTTTGAAACCCAAGGAGGGCCCAGCAACTACTGATAAACTAAACTGCACTTAGAAAATGTTACAATGCTCTTGCTAGTTGCTCTGTCAAGATAGATTCCAAGTTGCCAGGAAAGACAGCCATTACCCTTTCTACATACTCTTCTTTCAGCCTTCATGTGCTGAAAACCAAAGGAAAAAGTTTTTGAAGTTTTCCTTGAAAAGAAGGAACTTCACTAGCAGCTCTCTAGAGGAATCTTAGGAGCCCTCTGAACTGATGCTCTTTGTTATTAATTCTTCTCTCTGCAGCCTAGTCCTGTGCTAAAATTATGCCATTTGTTTTCACATCACCGACCCAAGAACAGACAGGATGCCATATACACAGTCTGTCTGTCAGTCTGTCTGTCTGTCTGTCAGTGGGGAGGAATGTCTGTGTTGTGATTTCATGCACAGCATTTCGATGCTGCCTTGCCACTGGCTGCTGGATGTGGCTGTGGGGCCAGCCCAAGGCTTTGCCTTTCTCTCTCTGCCTCTGCCAGGTCTCCTGGGCTCTCCCACAGGTGATCAGAGAATGAGATGGTTCCCTGCASCCCTGCATGCTCAGGTGGGACCGCAGGGCGAGCTGGACTTGGCAGTGCCTGTTGTGAAATCAAAGAATAATCCTTCCAGCCCAGCCCCACATACATGCAGTGTCACTCATCTGAAAGGGCCTTTGGCACTYCTGGATATGACCCCTTCCAAAAAATGCAACCATTTTCCTGCCAGGGGGGAGGGCAAGGGCTGAGCAGCTGTGCTGGTGCCTTTAGTGTCTCTGTTTAGCAGAGGATGCCACTCCAYGGGTCTGCCACCATCAGCTGTCCAGGCACATCGCCAGCTCCTGCCCCACCTTCCCTCGGGACCAGAGCAGTGCTGGTGACTGAGTAAAATCAGGGATGTTAGAAAGGCTTCTTTAGTTAGAAAAACATCTGGCAATTCACTACAAACATTTGTGCGCAAGGAAAAGCATTATTTACCACTGCAAATCCTGCTGGGGGTCTGTGTTCCTGCTATGCAGTGACAGTTCAGTCGTGAGCCTGGAAATAATATGTGGGATTATTTTTGGAAATRTCCAATTGTCTTATTACGCCAAGATGAAATGGGGTAACAGATGTAGTAATTAAAAATGAAAAAGTGAGAGTTATTTTTGGCTCAAATGGTTACTATTAACTGACACAGTAAATGGGCTTTTAAAGCCAAAAATATATGCAATAGCAGTCAGAATAGCTGTTATTTCCCTGCTGTTTATGAAAGGCTTATGAATCATGTTCTACACCCAGCCAATGACATACCTTTATTTCCGATGCTATTTAAATTACACTTAATTTAAATGAAGAGGTGGAACTAACAAAATATCTGAAGGGTTTTTTTTTCATGCTTTTCCTGACATCAAAAATCAGATGACTGCATATCTTCTGATTTCCAGAAGAATGTCCGAAACTAATTCATAAAATAAAAAGAAAATGTACCCCATGCTGACCTGTAAAACGACCACGTTGAATTTATAGCTGCAATGTCAGAGTTAATTTGTATTGCCATCAGATCAGTATTGAGAGTGTACTTGTTTTGCTTGTTAATATGTGGGAGAAACTGGTCTCTCCTTATTGACCTATCATTTCCAGAGCACTTTATTAGCATGTATCAGCAGAAACAACACCAAATTTTCTCGCACTTAAAATGAGAGCAGTAGGATTTGGCTCTACTTCTCACATACTTCTAAGTATATCCCCAGAAAGAATAATCATTTAAAATCCCCACAACTGTTAGGGCACATCCTACAACTAGGGACATTCTCTGACCATAAGGATTTGACTGAGGACTGTGTATCTCTGAGCTCATTTGCACTAGACTCCCTGCAAGCCTTAGATAAACGCATTAATTTTTAAAAAAGGCAATCATGATATTAATTTATCTCCTTCATCTATAATGCCAGGTAATGCATTTTGGCAAGCATCACTTATAACTAGAATTATTYTCCCCTGGGAAGCTGCAAATGACTCCTCTTCATCCAAATATGTTTTGCCTCTATGCACAGAGACGCACAGGCTATCTCCCAACTTAAATCAATATTATGATCAACACTGAATCCAATTAAAGCATATTTGCTTGGCATTTCAGATGGKGAAGTAATGATCCTCCCCACCTCCAGCAAGACACCAGGGAGGTGCTTGGAAGCCTGGACTGCACAGCCCCTCCCGGAGCTGTTGGGGTCCCTGCATCAGAACTGGAGCTTTGGCTGGCAGCGAGCCAGGAGCTGCAGGCGAAAGCCTTCCTGGCACCAGAACGCAGGGAGTTGCAGCTCTACAGATTTCCCTTGAGCACAGACGTAGGCAATGGAAATTTCTTGTGGYGCCTTTGCAGCCTCCACTGGGGGAAATCTGCTGCAGAGCAAGCCCTTGGTTTTCCTGGCCATCCTCTGCTCTTGCAGCTCCACTGGGGYAGAGATGCTCTGCTGCTGCAGTGGCTGCTTCCCCTGCCCACATTTTGGCAGGGCTGTTTGACTCAATTTTAAATATTTATTGGACATTTGGTCTAATGCCCACTACTTGGGAAATGTCTTACATGATGGGTGTAAAAGCA
>NW_026623350.1:763033-801824 GCF_030028575.1 Malurus melanocephalus | reverse complement strand
AAAAAAGCAATCTCCAGCTGTTCATTGCTGGGAGCACACATCTATGGCATTCCCCTTGGAGTGACATTTCTGCGGCACTGTACTTTCAGTGAGGTGTATCCTTTGGAACTCACAGAGCAGCTCAACTAATTTGCTTTGAAAAGTAGACAGTAAATGAGAATTTATTTTTGATAAACATTTGAAAAATTTCCCTCTTGGGTGGAACACTTGTGATTCAAGCACAAATACCTGATGTCTCCTTCAGGACCAATTGGAGAAGCCGAGTTAGAAAGTTTGCATAGAAATCAATCACTTTGAATTCTGCATAAACACTCACATAAATTCTGTGCTCTGCAAAATCAGGGGAGTAAGCACATTTGTTGCCATTAGTCACACACACAGTGCTCTGCAATATTAGCTATGATTCTTTGTGCCAGAGCAATAGCTTCCAGCTCAAAATGCAGACCACGCACCACAGACTTTATTTATGTCATTTATCCCTTCTTCCTTGCAAACAGCAGGGGTGGATGGACAAAATGTTAAAAAGAAGTATCAGAAATCTCTGGAAGGCTTAGAAGAGCAGCTAGAATATTTTTTTTCTGGAAATCCTCTTGTGCTGTGCTTCCACATTTTAATGGGGTTTTTTGCAAGTGTCTGAAGTCCAGTTTTGAGGGGTAAATGGCTGGAGCAGATTATTGCACAGCTGTACCAGTAGCATGAACTGAGCGAGTCCCAAAGTGTGCAGGCAAAGTGAATAGGGAGGCATTTCAGTGCCATATGCTGAAGGAGTGTGTGGCACCTGACATTTTATCTCAGCAGCCTCCCCCATGCTCTGCAGCTCACCTTCAATAACCACCTGACAGAGGAAAAAAGTGGGACCTTGAGAATTTAAACAAAACACTCAAAGCTTGATTTTTCTAYTGGGTTTTTTATGTCTTGTGATGATCTATGGCTCTCTAGAAGAAGGGCAAAGTTGCTGCAAAATGTGGCCTTCCTTGAAAGGAGGAACTTTACACCAATTTTGTTTCACTGGTGTAGAACATAAATCACTCCATGACCTGCAAGGCAAGCTCYCTAAGCAGACTTGTCCTTTCCCTCTGCCATTCTGTTTAAAGTCCCTTTCACAGCTTAAGCTGTGACTTAAACCGAGGCAGGAGAAGGTGGGTGTCTCAGAGAGCTGAACCACAATTGTGTGTGCTGCAGGCTGTCCCAGCTCCTGGTATGCACTCAKCACTTTGCCAGGCACTCAGAGGCTTGTGCCCCCTGAGAGCACAAATTATAATTTTTTTTTTTTTAAAGATGTCCATGTCTCTAGACATTGCCAGCATAGCCTTTAATATAATCATAGATCTATAATTACGTACTTAATGATGACACCCCCTCTGTCTGATGATAAATATATTTTTCCATAATAGCACTTAAACATTCCTTATTTACTAATCAAAAGGATATTTGCACTGCAAGTGAAGARTTACAAATTTAATATATCATACCTTTTATTATACCATAAATAATCTGGAGCATTTCCCAAGAAATTATATTAGAGCTCTGGTAAAGGCACTTACCTTAGGTGCCTGCAATGGTCCACATCTCGTGCTTACCCTGCCAGAGCAAGAAATCAAAGTCCTAAGTTTCCATTACTATTGCCTCTGAAGTAACTGCAGTGCACTTAAAATAGATGTACAATTCATGAAAATGAATCATTAAAAGGGACTGAGTTGAATTGTGCCTGGCAGATGTTGTGACAAACATTGCTGAAATACTTAAACACTTTTTGCAGCAACTGACGGTGGGATGCTTGGCAGCAAAATTATCCCCCTGCCAGAGAAGCAATGCTTTTCATGCTAATTCCAGAAGAGTTTCATAAACCTTAAGGAGCTCTAYTGCACAGTAACGAGGGTGCTCCTTCCTCATCTGTTGGATAGATCCTGATCAAGGCTATATCATCCTACCCATGGAGATCCTACCCCTCAGCCCTGGGAAAATGAGAATTTGCAAGCAGAAGGAGGCAGAGACCAGTCTGGCCTGAGCTGTCCTCCATGCCCTGGGCTCTATGTGCAGCCCTCCCTGGCCAGCCATGGAGCTGGGGCACAAAGCTCATTTCCTTCTCTCATCTAGAAGCAGCTTGATAGGGTTAATTTTTAGCCACACAAACCTGAGTGGGACAAAGGAGGAAATTCTGGACATCAGTCAAGAACGGGTTGGTTTAAGAGAGCCAATGCCCTGAAAATRAGGTTTTGAAAAACGTGGTAATTTTCTGTGTCCTTCCTTCTGAAGAGCTGGGCCAAGCCCAAAAATGCTTTGGTGAGTGTTGCAATTGCATGATCTGCAATGGCTCGTTTGCTCATCAYCTTGGGTGCAGACAGTTTTGTTAAGAGGATTGATCATGGGCAAGACTACAGAGTCTCCAAGGCACAGCTGTAAGTTGATTGAACCCCACCTTTGGTGAGTTCATTTTGCTGTTTGAATATGGCAGGTCCACACCAGACTCTTCTTCATGTCACACATGGTAAATGCCCCAGCGACCGGGAAAGCAAAGAGATGGGCAATTCCACTCACATGACACAAAAAGCCATTTCAGGTTTTTTCCCCTCACTAATATTTCCCCAAATAAGACTAGTGTATGTAGGCRTGAGTCCTTACTGGCAGGAAAATATCTTGATTGGAGGCTTATTTTAACTTGTGGAGGAAAACAGCCTTATCAGATTCCTCAGCAATTGAACAAARCATGTGATCTCCCGGCTTGTCTGGGATTTGAATAAGACCCCCACTAATGCCGATGGCTCCAAAGCACAAGGCACCTAAATATACTTTGACAGATGATTTTTTCCTGTGTGTAATTGAAAAGAGTACATCCTGGCAGAGGAGTTTATCAGTTCTAGCCTGGCTAATGAGCTTAGTCTTCTTTCTGTACAGCTGAAATTATAAAAAAGTGCCTGCCTGAACAAGGCATATTAATGAAACCTTGCTTCAGCTCTGGGCACTGAGAAGATAAATCACTCTGGATGTCTCACAGGAGAGTTCCCTCAGCCATGGCAGGGTCTGCCTGAAGGCTGGGCTCTTTGCTGCTCTCAGCTCAGCTGTCAGCACGTGCTGCTC
The DNA here is from genome assembly GCF_030028575.1 of Malurus melanocephalus. Lineage (NCBI taxonomy): Eukaryota > Metazoa > Chordata > Aves > Passeriformes > Maluridae > Malurus > Malurus melanocephalus. The sequence continues at coordinate 798,746 of NW_026623350.1, read as the reverse complement.
TACAGCAGGCTGGTGGGCTTGCCAGGGAAGCAGTGAGTTTTTGGGCTACTTGAAATATTTTTCTTTGCATCATCCATGCATGATGGGGAGCTGGCCTCCAAACTGACCRTCTCTCTTATGACAGATATCCTCTGTGTCTGAATCTCCCTGTGTTCGTGTGACTTCAAGGATGCAATTGTGGTTGCTGTAACATCAGTCATTCCTCCTACCTCTGGGTTAGTAAGATTTCTGAGGACTTGGAAACACTCCTCATCTGACATTTTCTGTTTTAGCAATTCAGAACATGGACAACCTACTTTGCAGTATTTTACCCTATTAATTTCATCCRTTTCTGGTGCACAAATATTAAGAGACTATCTATAGTACATCATCTCTAAGCAGTTACCAGTGCTTCACAAATCCTTTGCACTTTGTTTTTCCTTCTGATGAAAGGTCTGCTCTGTTTCCTGGGTTATGAATCTCAGCAGAGCCTGTCTCAGTAACTCCCTAAAGCTTTCTTCCTTCTCAGAGTTATTGCTGCTGTGCTCTTTTACATAACACCACTCAAAAGCGTTCTTTTTCTGCATGAGCACATAGTCATGTTTGTAGTTCCTCTGAAGCTGTGTCCCATCACCCTCCTCTGTGGTTTCACTAATATCCACCAGCATGGTATCACTTTTTGAAAGCTCTGTGGCTCCTGGCAGCTTGTGCCCACATGAGATGGGTCTCTGGGCTCGCTGCACGTGCACATGGCTGGTGCTGGGACACAACTCTGGGTAAACCCAAGTGCCCATGTAAATCCACATCTGATGGGGCAGCCTTGAGATCAGTTAAGCAGCATTTAGTTTCTCTCTTCTTACCTATGGCACCTCTTGCCTGAAGCCTCTTCTGAAGTGAGAAGGTGAAATTGTGGCAGCCTGAAAGCAATGTTTGAAGAATAAGAAAATGAGATACCACAAAATGGCTCATTCTATTACCGAGCAAAAGCTAACGTCATTTAAAAATGCCAGTACTGCATGTGTCATGTATGCTAATACGGCTTTGCTTTTTAACTGAGAGCCCTTCTTTCCTCGTAAAGCTGTCACTGAGGATGTCTGTTGAAGGATTGGTTGGTGTCTTGAGCCTAGGCAACCCATCTATTTATGTTAAAAGATTGAAAAGTTCCACTCATTATTGAAACTCTCTAAGTTTCCCAGAGCAAAAATGAATCAGAGAGCACTTTTATTTTTCTGAACATAACAAATAATAAAGCTTTCAAGAGACAGCTTTTTTTTTTTTTTTTTTTTTTTTTTTTTTTTTTTTTCTCTTTTTTTTTTTTTTTTTTTAAGGAAAGGACACATATTTTTAACAATTTTAATCAAGAAAAACCATGAAGGTGTTTGAGATTTCAAAGTCATTGCTGAAGGAATAACTAGCTCTTCAGAGGCTGGAACACAAGGCAGAACCCTGGGAAATACCCTGGTTTCAGGAAAGCTGGTGCTGGTTGCTGTTACCAGTATAACAAAGAACCATGAAACATTCTTCCTGTGCCTTCTATAAAAGCATCAAGTTTTTCTTTGTAATTCACAGTCCTCACTAATTGATATAAATTAATAATACCAYAGTTTCATTTCCATGTGAGGAAAATTCACCAGTCCAAGATTCTTTATGATTTTATCAGAAAACTGACATCCGTGTTTTACAATTGCCCCATAACTTGTTTTTGGTTGCATTCACCAGTAGGTGAAAGTCCCAGCTCCAAATTCCTGCTACCTTTCAGCAAATGCCTGCAGAAGAAGCACATTGTCCCTGTCAACAGCCATGGCACAGATGTGCCTTGCTGGGCATTCCCCTGGCTCCAGGGGGAACAAACCCCTCCACAGAGAGGGGAAGGATGCAGCAGGGCTGGAAAACCACTGGCCAGCCCAGTGGAGACCCCATGTGAGCCAAGTCTGCAAACAGTTGAGAGCAGGAGCTGTTATTTCATGACTTGCATTTGAGTCTAGAATGTAATTTCCACTGAACAAATAGCACTAACGATAACAATTGTACTGCTCTACCAATAGCTTTATGCTTCTCTTTACATTGTGCTGTAAACCAGAGGCCTTACCCTCTTTTAAAACCACGAATCCTGATTGTTACAGCACACAGAGAGGAATTACACCCTCCTACGTAGTCTATACTGCAAACAGGGTGACTGCCCCAGGTGCCTTGGTAACATCATTGTGCAACATACAAATGCCTTTAATCATCCCAGCGCTGCTCCCACAGTGTCTTGTTTAGACTGCTTAAAATAACCTACCCAAATTATGAATCTTTGCATAAGAAATTATGTGTGTTCCAAAACACAATGAGGCACATTCTGCACAAAGTTTGGTTGGGAAGTGGGAGTGAGCCTCTGTGCAAGAGGCAATTCAGCAGAGAACTTGTGCTGTCTCTAACACTGCAATTAAGCTAAAACATTGTCCTTGTAAATAAAAAGATTTGCAGTGTGGCCACTGCTSTGGAAAGCTTTTGATGAAATATTTAGGACAGTGCTTTCTGAATGCGACTAATTTTCAGAAGGCATATCAAAGTTTCATAGGGGCACTAATTTAATCACAGATGATGAATGATTTTATTTTTATGTTGGACTTTAACAAGGCTGGATGAATGTAGGGTGGCTTAGSGAGTCTGTGTGTGCCGAGGGCCACCTGAGTCACAGCTTTTGGAGAGCTGCTTTCCTCCAGCWGAGCACATCGTGTCAGCCTTAGCGGGCTCTGAGCCTCTCGCTGCCTTCACAGCTGAACCCAAAAGCAGGGAAAGCTGCCAATTATGAGACAACTTCAGAGCCAGCAGCACAGCCTTTTTAAATCCTCATTAACCACCTCTGCTCTGCTCCTGGCCCAGGCTCTCCAGGCACAGAAAAATCACAGTGAGAGGGGGAAAAGAAAGAAGCAGAAGTGTGTTTCTTTGAGGTACTGGTTGTACCTTTTGTATTGCCACGTTGTCCTCACCCCCTGCTGAACCAGCTGAGCTGTGAGAGGTGAGAACTGTGGTGGTGGGAGTTTGCAAGGCCAGTCCAAGGTGTGGGAGCTGCTGCTGACACCCCACACTGCACCTACGCTTTCATATCAACTGCGCCCCAGCCTGATCTAAAAGTTCAGGAAAGTAAAAAAAAGTTTCATGTGAAATTGCAAGAGAGAGTTATGTGGGGGAATGTGCATAACAAGCCATTCAGAAGGCAGTATTGTGGATCCCATTTCTTTGGACCAGATGGAAAATTCAAGCATGTCATATTTCTCCATCCAGCAATGACAATTTAATCACGATCCCTAGTGAGTGACTGGATCTCAACATGAGCCAGTCCCCCAGACCTGAGCCCCAGAACCACCTGGGCTGCACTGCTGCAGGCAGTGAGGGCACAGAGACAGCAGAACCCCATCCTTCTCTTTCCTCTGGCCCTCCTCAGCAGCTGCAGCACTTTTTTTGGCAGCAGAAATGTTACCCAGGAGATGCAAGCAGGCATCAGCATTGCTCAGGACAGGATGAAGCTGCTCCTGCTGCCACTCTGCCTTGCTCAGGGTCAGCCACCGTGGCATGGGGGGGCAAAAGGGGGGTTGCTCCCCAAGGGCTGTGCAGGACAGCATGGGACACTGTCACACCTCTCACGCTGACCATTGGGCTGGCTTGCACTGGGAAAGGGCACAAAACACCAGTACGGTGCTGGAAAGGGAAGGGGTGAATGCACTGCATCAGCTCTGGATGACAGAGGTTTGACAAGGGGATGAGTGGCGGCCCTTTTGCATGCTGTGAGTTTCTAGCACTGCCTCAGTTGTGCTGAGAATACAAATATTTTTTCTGTTGTCCCCGTGCCAAATCAGTTACAGCATCCAGCAGCTGTGCTGGTGTGTTTTGACTGAAGAGACACCACTTGATGTCAGCATAAAGTAACTCATTRTCAATACATTCACCCAAATTCATATTTAGGATCTTCAGAAATTATCACCATTATATTAAGMTAGATGTTTAAAGCTTTGCAGCTAATTAATATGCACAAATTACTATGCAGCTCCAGCTCAGCCTCAGGTGGTTGGGAAAGTTTCTGATATAATAAAGCTAAAAGCAGCGCGACAGGGACATATTACCTCACCAGATGGCACAGTTTGTTAAAACAAACCAACGCGTTTCTAAAAGAGTGTTCTAATCTCCACTTGAAGCACATTTTAATTTAAAACGGAGGGMCATTTACATAAAAAGAGTTCAGAGTACAAATATTTCACAAGTTAGATAAGGGCAGTTCTGCTTTAAGGCAGTAGAAGGTGGGAAAACATAAGCTAATTAAAAACATTCTCAGTGATGGAATTTCAAGCATAACTGTTGTTTGTGAGGAATTTAGATTGTTATGGAAAGCTTTCCTCTGGAAGGTGACAGCCAGTACAATCTGTGTTCAAGAATCATCAGCAAAAGTGAGGTACAGAGCTGTGCAAATAATGATTAATCTGATAGGTAAACAAACATTTTATTTTGGCTGACTGAAACATTTAAGGGTTTTATTAAACCTTAGGTCACTCTTGGAATGGAAACGTTCTGAAATAAGATTCTGAATATGCTGGAAAATAAATTAAAAGAGACAAAATATGTTTTTTAAGGTTATAGTCTGATTAGGCCTATAGCTGTCTAAAAAACAGAATTAGCATGTTTTGATGGATTGACTGTTCAAAGTAAAAAAGAGTTGCTGGATTTTTGGATGTCATGGAAGTAGGTAACAAACTCAAAGGTGGATGTAGTTTGTCTGGTTCACCCCTGCATTGTTCAATCCAATCCTTGTTTTTTTTTCCTTTTTTCCTTTAACTAACCTGAGGCCAGCTTAAAGCAATATGGGTGCCTAAGTCGTTGTTGCTCTGAGACCCAGGAAGGCTGATCAGCCATCAGCATCCCACTCCAAGGCTCTCCACACCTCTGCCAGGAGACTCAGGTACCCTGTGCTGCCTGCCCTGGGCTCCCCAAGAGGAGCATCACCTGTTCTGCTGGGCTAAACCTCAATCCTTCAGCATCTCCGACAGCCTTCCCACAGATTGGTGGCTCCCAGCAGAGAAATGGGGAAGACAACAGGGACAATGTCTTTTCTTTGAAAAAAGGAGCAGGTGGTTGTGATGATGTTGGGTGACAATGAGAAGGATGTGGGAGGTTGTTTTCCAGCCTGCCCAGGGTTTGCTGGGCCATTTCCTCTGTTCAGCTCTGATCTTTTGGCTTTCTATATGCACAAAGCTTGGCTCTGATCTCCTCCCTCTGCTCCCACACAAAGGTAAGAAACTCCTTCTTACCTCTTCTTTTTAAAATTTCTTTCTGCTGTTTCCCCTCATCTCCCTTGCTCCATCCTTCTGCTGCCCATCTCTTAGAGCAAGAGCTGTTTTGACTGTTTCTGACATGTTTTTGATTTTCATGGGAGACCTTTGGCACTTTCCTATTACAGAAAAGAAGAAGAGTAAGTGTTTTCTACCAGTTTGTTGAGAGGCAAACCACATGAGACACACTTAAGAAACATTTTAATGCAGAAACCTTTTTCACTGCAGATAAATTGCAATATTTTATGTTCTCCACAAAGAAACTATGCACAGAAGGGTAGTTCAGGGAGCTTACATTGCCATACTGATGCCTTTCTTATGGAAAGACAGAGCTCCAAAACTATAGCAACAGGGAGGAGTGAGAAGAACTTGACCAATCTCTGCTTCCATCAATAGAATGTGCAATGGGAAAAGATTAATGGCAGAACTCTTGACCTCATTGACAGGGGTCTCACTGAATGAGAGCAGATCTGAGCTTTGCTCTTGATTCCTCAATTAGTTCCTGACATTTTTTAAAACATGAAATATAAAATGCATTAACAGTCTTTGACTGGAGCCAGAAACAGTTAGAAATTCAGGGACAAATGGTATTTTGCAGACAAAWAAGGTGGTGCCACTTATTGAAAAACACAGATAACTTTCTATGGCAGCTCACCTCTATGACCTYCTCTGCCTCCAGCAACTCAGCATCTTGGCTGTACTACCCACATTTCTCATTTTTTTTATATATCTCTTACATATTTTTATATTTTTTCTTAAATACTTATATTCAGAATCAGCAGATTMATGTGCTGACCACACTTTTCTTCTTTGAGAAGTCATGCTTGGGGACCATTTCTTTTTGACCTGGACAACAGGCAGATATCCCAAACATCTGCACCTCCTGGGCCTAATAAAACTCATCTATWTTGAAAGACAATGAAAGAAAAAGAAAAGCCTAAACCAAAGCAAGTATTGAATGGGGAGTCAAAGGCAGCTCACCAGTTATCATCTCAGCTCTCCTATTAGTTTGCTCACATCAGCCACACAAGCTGTGCCTGTTTAAATAAAACATGGGCAAATATTCACAATCTGATGYATCCAACAAATTTGCTTTCCCACATTCTCAATAGTTTTTAGGAACATCACAAGATGAAAATCCACCTGTTAATTGTGCTCTAAAAGCAGATAGAGATTTAGAAACACTTCTTGCCTGCTCTCTTCCTCTATATTCTTTACAGCCAAAAAAAAAAAAAAAAGAAAACCAAGTCACAAAACCCCCAGAAACTAAATGAGCAAAAAGTGAGATAAGGTATTAAGCACATTCAGGAGCTCAGAATTATTTCAGAGAGCTGCTTTTTACTCCTATCAAATGCATATGTATAAGTTCTAAGTCAACATGTTTTGCTAGCACTGTTAAGCTAGAAAGCTCTGCTATCCCTTGTAGCTAGATGCCAGGTAAACAAACAACCAACTGGCTTAAGCAAATTAAGTAAACAGWGTTTGTGGGCAGGTGGTTTTGTTCAGCATGTGGCATATAAATGTTTATTAATGTTGTTAACTTGGAGAAATATGGAGGTAAAGGAAGAGATTATAGCAAATGTACAGATTAAAACAGAAATGTTTGTCAAAAATAAATGTGCATATAAGCAAATAGTAAACAACCAYTTGAGTTCGCTGAGCCAAATGCTCTCATTTAATAAATTAAATGCTTCATTAATCCTCCCTGACAGAAGTAATGCTCGGAATGGAGAACAGATCCTAGAGAAAATATTTATYGAAGTCGCATCCCATCAGTCTTCCTGGCAGCCTGGGCAGGAGCCACAGCCGCTCCCAGGCAGTGAGGGGTGGAACSAAGGCAGCCTCTCACTGCTCTTGCAACTCCTGCCCACTGCCAAAATGTTTGGGGCTGGTAACAGAGCAGCTGCAGGGCTATCAGTTGTGTGGGTTGCTGTGATCAATAGCTACCTTAGAGATGCTCCTGGTCTCATGAAAAAAGCATCTCATGGCAGAGTTGTTCCCACACTGTATCCAACGCTAAGACACCCACTTACCACTGTGGCACTTGCTTTGAGGGTTGCCCAGARGCAAAGCACATGGTGGGAGCAAATCCCTGTGCTTCACAACTYGATATGAAGCCTAAGGCAATCCCTGCCCACCAGCAAGCACAGTAGGCTAAGGCTTGGCTTGGCCCATCATTGCTGTAATGCCTTCCCATGGAATTGCTCATCATTGCTGTGCCCCAAGCTGCTTCATGCACCCCCCAGATGAGTTGGAGGACCAGGACAAAAAGCACAGACAGTGACCCTGCTCAGCTGAGGCAGTCCGTGGCACCWATGAAAGAACTCATAGCATGGCAAAATGTAGGCAGGGCTTGCCACAGACCTCAATAAGGTGTCCATGAAGTTTTCTTTACCAGCAACAGGAGGTATTCWGGAGTGGATATCCCACCATCTGAATAGTGGGAAATCCTGCTGCAGATTCTTCCTGAGATCAGAGGCAGGAGTCACTCATCTCTCTCTCTTCTGCCTGGCTCTTCTCAGGGCACCTTGTCTTCAGGGCTATTGTCCCTGTGTGAAGTTAGATCAAAAGTGAGCAGATGGTCCCRTAGTGTCTGGGGYGGGGAAATGACACACATAAACCCTGCATTAGAAAAATCAAGCTCAAAATAGACAGGCTCAAAGCCAAGATACTCCTTTGCACACACTTCTTCCCCAGGGCAGAGGAGGAAAGTGCAGAGATGTGACAGGTGCCAGTCACTTTGCTTCGTGCATTTCTGTAAGGAGATTAGATGCTGACTGCAATGAGAACAGCAAAGTAAAAACTTGAGCTAAACACCTAAGTCCTCTGCCTTCCTGGGAGATGGGCTGAGGGAGCACCATAAGGAGAGATCTGGGCTGAGAAAAGGCCACACWCCTTCTCTTTCCTCAGCACAGAAAGCATGGGCTGGTTCTGTACTGAAGATGCAAGACCAGCAGTGGGTTGCACTCCTAACATGGGAAGCTTTAGGAATCTGGCAGCAACATCTTTTACTTTGTGCTGCAACACACAAAGAGAATTTGCTTTGCATTCTGATGTTTATCTTAATTTTACATGTGTTSACAACTCACAGGAGAAAATGACAAACTGAGAAAATATTTGTTTTCACAAAAGCCAAGAGACTGGTGCAGCAGAAAGCCAGACAAACACACTGTGAGTGCCAGAGTCTGAGCTTTTCTATACAGCATGCCATGTACATGCTCAGTTTTACCTGCCTAAAGGGCAATAGGGAATTCAGCCCCTGTACTGCCAGAAACACTGCAGTTTCTCTGCACAAGGATTACTTGTTGCATCCCACTGCAGGTTTTTGGAACACCACCCAAAAGGGAGGCTGAAATCACCAGCCACATTCCATTTAGCCATGCCAACTGAATCTAAACAAATTGAAAAATGACCTGCCAGTAACACTTTGAGGCATACGGCAGAAAATAACTCTGAAATAGCTGCTTATGTTCACTGGAAAAAAAGATTTATTTCTGATCTCAGAGCTTGAGTAGCAGAGGTAAATAGAACCACCTGTAAACCATTACCTGCCATGCCCCATTGCCCCCATGTGAAAAAACAAGAACAAGCATTGCTTGGAGTGGAGTTGGTCTAGTAAATGATGAGGAAAATGGAATGTTTTCTCTCAAAAAGCAGCAAATGAAGAGGAGCTGCTGCATCTGAAATGATGTTTACTTGGAAGGTCCCTGCATTTGACAAAAGGCCTGTGAGTCTAGCATTTGCTTTCTCTCCTGTGGTGCAACATGAGCCACTTCGCCCTTTACTTCATGCTTCAGGAGGGATATTGGTAGTGAAACAAACTGACCTATTGTACAAATGATTTAAAGGGCTCTGCCCTGATGTCTAGCCAAAATAGAGAAGAACTTCATATAGCAGTGTGACTAATTGTGTTTTTATTTAATCATTATCTATTTATTTAAGGTTGGAGGGTTTTGTGTTTGTTTGTTTTGTATTTAAAAATTTATTTTGGTGCCATGATATTACACATTCCACATAAATCTCTGGAAAAGCCGATCTTAAAAATGTTTGTTTGTGATACCAAGGTATTTAGGTCCATGGTTTTGCTACCAGCAACCAGCAGCATGATTTCCAGCCATGGGCAATGCCAAAGTTCCCTGGTCCATGGCATCCCAGCTCTCCCAGATAAACCCAACACAGTGCATCTTGCCTGCAGCATTTCTTGAGTTCCACTGTGACTTTGGCCCAGTTCCCAATGGAAAAAAAAAACATCTGAGCATGACCTCTTTCCTTCTCTCTCCTCYTTTCTCTCAGCTCCTGAGCCCATTGACTGCTTTAGCCCCCATGAGACAGTGGGCTGGAAGCCTCAAAGGTCAATTTTCCTTATGGATTCTGTTCAAACTGGTGGGAAGGGTGTTTGCAGAGTCTTTAAAAAARCACCTTTTAGTGCTTCCACCAAGAAAAGAGCTCAGAAAACTTTGGTTTTTCCCATTTCTTGTTAGCCCCTAGACAACCAAGCAGCAAGTGCAAGGTCCCAGCTTTAGTCTGGGCTAACCACAACCCGTGTCATGTCCTGCCAAGTGGGAATGCCATAGAGGACGAGAGAGGATTGGAGGTTACTTGAGGAAGGAGGATATTCAGGGGACAAAGGATTTATTTAGTAAGACAATCTGTCCTATTGGTTTGCCTGCCCACAAATCTGCTTTTCAGGATATTTTTTATTTTCTGTCTCTTCCTTCTCAGAGTCCCTGCAGGCAGCTGTTGGTCCTTGGAAGATGTGATGACAAGGAGAAAGCTCTTTAGTGCCCACAGAGAGCACAGAAGTGAAAATACATCTCCCAGGGTCTCACCCTGAGCTGAAAGGAATTGTAAAAGTACTGTTTCCACATCTGCACTGGCTACTGGAAATGAGTGCCAGTATCCTGCCCTGGCAGTCTATAAGCAGTAGGAGAAGAATAAACCCTGAGAGGGGAGGTCAGGAGTGCCCAGAGCCGGGGAGCTCCATGGTTCTCCAGAGGGCATGGTCTGTGTGGTCAGCACATGGCTTCATCACCAGCTGCTCCTGAGGGATCGCTGGGAGGGCGGCCATGAATCACAAAGTGTTTTTGTTGCTGTATCACCAGACCTTGGTGCAGTTCTCCATCACTCAGTAGCCCTTCTGCTCCCCTCCAGGCCATCCGAGTCCAYCAGCAGAGTGCCTGGCAATTGCTGSCACCTGCCTTTCCTTTTCTTCTGGCTTATATAAGCCCTCTTGACCTCAACACTGCTGTGACAAATAAACAAGTTATATAAAAACTCCTCAAGTGCATTTTTTGCAGATCACAGGTCCCTTATATTTAATAGTCCAATATCTGAAGAGAGTGGCTGGGTTCAACATGGGGTCACATCTCCTTTGAGAGGATTGTACTTTATGATGGCATGGYACCTATGCCCTCCTGCTACCTCCCTAAACAAGAATTCACACATTYCTTGTTTGAATGTTTTATCTTTGTTATGAGACAGAGGAAAAAAGCAAGACCCAAGGTGGTCTCAGCACACAGAAACTGGTAYGAGACACTTCCATTGTGCTGTGCCACCAGATCACAGAGGGGAGTTTCAGGCACTCCAGTCCTGTGACTCTGATAACAGCTAATTCCACTGCCAGCTTTAAAATCTGGTCCTTTAATGTGGTATTCAGCGCAATGGCCTTTGCACTATGTGCATAATTTGAAATAGCATGAGATGTTTGAAGATGTTTTCCACAATAAACTTGTATTTAGGTGGTAAAGCAAAGCCCAGTGTGAGCATGCTGAACACTAGGCTGATCCTGTCCCTTTTCAATGCTGCTCAGACCATGTGCCTGAGCACAGAAAAAAGTAAAAATCAAGAAGGGTTCCAGAGTGGGGTTGGGAAATGTGGATGCTTTTAGTGGCACAGATAGGGTCTCAGACTCTCTAAAACTGCCTCTGAGCTCCCAAGGGTGCTGGACCACAGCCCAAAAGAACCATGGAAGCAAGGCTCCTTATCAAGATGTGTTTATTTACTCAGGTATCTCTGTGAAACTTTGGAACAATCAGTGTGTACATAATTCATTCCCAGGTGCATTTGGGGTGTCTGGTCCTGTCAAAGCAATATCAGGAACACATGGACTAAACCACCTCCCTTTCTGCTCATGCTGGAGCAGATTTGATCCCTGGCCCTGGCAAGCTGGTTGTGAATCTTACACATCCATGAGAATAAATTGATCTTAGTCATTTCTCACCAGTTTTCCCCCAAACCAAAAGTATTTTAATTATTCAAGTGTCAAGCAATCAAATGTCATAGCTCAGACACAGCAATTCCAGGAGATAATTAGAAGCCCAGAGAAGCAAACAGTGTGCTAGAGAAATGATGATCRCGGTGTGATCCCAAGGATAACTTTAGTAACACAAGTGTTTCTTTGCTGGATGACTCATGGAAGGAAGCAGGGGCTGAAAAAAGAGCCTGCTCCTTGGGAACATGAGCGAAGGTCAAGGATCAACTGTGTAAAAGCAACTTTTTGTTTGATGTTAATAATCTTTAGGAAATGGATGGAGTGAGAGCAAATGTCAGCTCCAGTAATGACTATGTAACTCTGGGACTGTAGAGGAAAGTGATAGCCCAGCTCACACATTGCAGGTAGAAATAATGGGGAGAGGTGAGCTGAGGATTCAAGCCTTGCTTTAATGTTTTCTTTTGAGTTTCTCTGTGAATTCTGATTTATCAAATGGACAGGCAGCAATCTTCAATATTTAACTCTCTGTATATATGGCATATATACAGTATATATGCATTTTTGACCATTGTGTTTTTTCTGTGCAACATCTTCCCAAAGCTGTACAAGAAACATCATCTCACTGATTCTGTCATATTGAATATTAAAAAGTATAAATATCTAATAGTTTTTTTATGTTAAGATACAACTGGCACGTTGTAACATTTAATTCAAAACATAAACATGTAATAATAATACACACATTATGTAAGAAGTGTTCAATTGTTAAATTTTACACACATCACTCAGACCCACCTTACACATATTTTATCAGTGTTTATTTTCAGAGTATTTTCTTCCATTAACAGATTGTCCAAGCCTAGTTCCTTCTGTCTCTTGCCAAAATAGCAGCAAGTTTAATTTTGTTTCTGTCCCAAATTGTGGCACAGCTGGCAGTGTGAAAACCCAACAGACTGCTCTACATTTGTGACTGTGCTCCTTCCTTCCAGAAGAGGGGTGCCAGCTCTGTAAATACAGAGGCCAGATCACATTCTGGCAGAAGGTCAGAGTATTAGGGGAGAAGAAGGTAACATGTCATTCTGCTGTCTGTTATTTTGAATTCGGTGGCATTTATTTTCAAAAGGCATTTTATTTTTTGATTGGGTTTTCAAGCTATGATCCAGCTCTGCTTTACGTTGATGAAGGGAATAATGGTTGCCCAGCCAGCCTGCTCCAATGTTTTGCTGTCCTGTTTTGGAAAGATTTCCTGATACCAGCCTSAAATGCCACTTCCTCTGGCAGGTCTGTGGCAGTTCACCCCACTCATGGTGAATGTGAAAGTCTCTACTAGGAGGTCTCCGAGCTGAAAACAACTGGGGCCTGGAGTGCTGGGGGAAAGCATTTTTCATATTCTTGCCCTGTTTTCTTACATCCCCAGACATYCACTTTGGTGCTGTCAGAGATATGATCCTGGCAGGCAAAATTTTGGTCTGATGCAGTTCACATATTTTTAGGACACAAAATCCAGTTTATTGCATTCTTCTTCACAACAGCCTTTTCTGTCCTCAAGGAGTGTTTCTAATTCTCCTCTCCTCCTGGCTATGCAATTCCAATTTTTTCAATTTTCCTTCAAAGGACAGAAACTCAGCCCTCTCATTTTCCTCATCTTAACTCCCCCTTGCCTGCACCACATTTTCCTGGGGACACATTACTCACAGGGCTGCAGCGGGGCCACCAGCAGCACTGGGAACCACRGAAGGGTTAATCCTTCTGTCTTGCAGGACAAGTTGTCTGCTCAGCCCCAGGGTGTGTGTGCCCTTCTCCAGAGCGGGTCAGCACCACTGACTCATGTGCTCTGTGATTCACCCCAGACCCTCCTCTGCCGAGCTGTTCCCCAGACACTCGCTCTCATCCCMCAGCAGCTGGCTATTCCCATCTCAKGGAAGGGAAATGTGTTTGTATCAGGATGTACAAGGGTGCAACTCGTGTGAGTCTGCCTGAACTCTCAACCACCTCTACAGGAGGACTTGGCCAGGGCAGGGAGGGGATGCAGAAAAATAAAGTGTGTTCTTCAAATTCAAAATTTGTTTGCAGATCTCCCAGCATGCAATAAAAGCTTTGTTTACAGTTTGAGAATTTGTTCATTTTTTGTTTTTACACTTCGTTGTTCTGCATTTTGATTTGACCCCACCTTGCAAATCCGGTTTCTCTCACACCAGTCGTGAATGCTGTAAATCAGGCTCTCAATTAATATATCTCCTGGATTCTAATAGAGAAGCCATAATACCGACTTCTAAGACAAGTACAGAAAAATAGGGAAAACCAACTTTCATTTCAGCTGGAGTATTTTTAAATGAAAGGGCAGAAAAACGTGCATCCCGTCTATCAACAAGAGTAAAACCGACCTCCTACTCTTTGTCAGTGCTCAAGGATATAGAAGAAAAGTGTGCCTGTGACTCCAGTAAGAAGACATTTTTGTAYTAGTAGCACAGCATGCAATAAAAAGACAAGTTTGGGTATTGGGAGGAAAGGAATCTCAAAATGCTCAAATATGTATGATTGAGCCAACCTTGGAAAGACTAAAACAGTGGTCCTGCATCCAGCTTGCACTGTGTGCATTATTTGAGTTGCCTGGTTCTCAGTTTAGGCTGACCAATGTGAGCATTTTTGGTGCTCTCTACCACACAAATTTATCACYTGGTATCTTTTCAACATGATCTGCTTGACTCTTGCCAAAGAGATTAATGGAGGGACAGGACTGGATGCAACAAAATAGATCAAATAGACTGTGAGCTGCTGAGGTGGAAGTGATTTTGCAAAGGGCATTTCACAGATGTGCTGTTTCAATTGAATTTAATTGATTTTTATTTAATTACATGGTATCAGTTTTCCCTTAAAACCTGCCTGCTTGTCTTCTTGAAAGTTTTATAAACTTTGTAATAACTATTGGACTAATAYGAAGTGCAGAACTGCTTCCTTTGGCTCCCTTGCTCTAAGGTGAATGGAACACTATAAATTTCAGGGATAAACACAGTTCTGCCTAAGACATTAATRTCCCAGACTAAAGAAGTTGATCTCCTAGAGGATGAGACTGTGGAGATGACATCCTATTGCTCCAAACATGTGGGACAATGCCAGAGTGGGTTCCAGTCATCTGAATTTTGGATCTGTGAGAGAAAAGACTTGGTCTCAGTAGGAGGCAAAAGCTCAAAAACGAATATGAGGAGGAGGGGGATACATGCCAATTTAACAACTGAATGCAGAGAAACTTGTCCTTGAAATGGTTAATTTCCAATTGCAGTGGGGCCAGAGCAACAACAGTTTAATCTGTTTACTCGATGGAAAAGCTGTGTATGGTGTAGTAGATTATATAATTCCCATATTTTCCCCCCACAATTTTAGAGAGCTTCAAAGATGTTTACAAACGTGCTGGTTGGTTTCTACTATGTATTCTGTAAGCTTTGAAACAAACTTCTTTACAACTCTTTTCTCTTGCTATATAATGTCTGAATTGTATTTCTTCCATCATGATTCTTGAAATAAACATGKCATGAAAATAAATTTAAATTTTAACCCTCATTCTTGTTCCTACACTTCTAAGAGGTTCCAAGAAGATTTGAAGATAATTTTAAATGTTCTTCAAAAAGCAGAGCTTTTATTATCTCTGTCTACTGCTAGATGCTATGGGAAATCCTCAGAAATATAATGAAACATAACACATAAAACCCAGTGAGCCACTATCTAATCAAATGAGTAGATTCATAATGACAGAACACCATTAAAATGCAGGCAGAAAACTTTTCAGTACTCTTATTCTGCATTTCTTTTTGTTACTTTAGGTTTTCACTTAGGGAGTAATGGAAGCRAACTGAATAATGAATACAGTTAATACGGTCTCAAGACGATTTCCTTCCAGCATTTCTTTCTCTCAAGCTGAGCTGAAGGTCAAATAACTTCTGTATAGTAGAAAGCACCAAGATGGTCCTTTTTAGACCTTTTTATTGAGTACAATTTAATGGTGACAAGGAATAATAATGCATAAGGAGATGAGATATTTTAAAGCTTTAGTTTGCTTACGGCAAAGTAAGAGAATAATGCATTTCCGTTCCTTGGGCAAATGACAATAAAATAATCACTTTGCTAGTTTTAGGTGGTGCAGTGAATAGCTCAAATCAGAAGTATAGACAATTGCTTTTTCCTTAATGGGTTTATCCCACTGATGAATGAAGACAAGTCAAATGGTGCAGTTATTTCTCCATTAACTGGGTAATCATGGCTTATTACTGAGTGCAACCARTGCAGATTTCCATATATCTAGAGCCCAATATGGAACCCTGCCCTGGGCTGAGCACCTTGTTCGTCTGCACTGTACCTGGCGAAAGATTTTGTAGAGAATGAATGCAAATCAGCAAGAACACTGCCCAAGAAGACCTGCAGTGGCAGTGCACACCTGGAAAAAGGATGCAGCTCTCTGTTTTTTACTATTTGTACTCAAAAATGTTATATTGTGTATGCATATAACAGTTATAACTAATGACTATAACTAGCAGCTAGAACTACAGGGCAAAGGCTCAACAAGTTTAYTTTGTCCACAGAGTCACAGAAGGATAAGACTGGAAGGGACCACAATGGATCATCTGATACAACCTCTCAGCTCAGGCARGGTCATCCYAGAGCACGYGGCACAGGATTGTGTGCAGACAATTCTTGAGTATCTCCAGTGAGGGAGATTCCACAGCCTCTCTGGACAATCTGTTGCACTACACTGAAGTTCTTCCTCATATGCTGTTGCATATGAGGAATGTGCATCAGTTTGTGCCTGTTGCCTCTTGTTACCTGACAGCACCAAGAGCCTGCTTCATCCTCTTGGCACCTTCCCTTCAGATTCCCTTACATACATTAAGATTTCTTCCTTTGTTATTTTCCTCCTTTGGCTGGACAGAGATGCTTTGCTRCAGGTGTGAACAAGCAAGGCCAAGAAACTTTTCATAAACTGGGACATATGGGTTCGGTATTGCTGAGTTCATGAAAGGAGGGAGCAGGAGGGAAAAGGAGGGAGCTGGCACTGGAGCTGTGGAACCACYGAGGCAGAGCTCTGAGGAGTGGACAGGAGGCATGGAAGGCAGCTCAATTTGCAGCCAGGATGAACAGTATTGCAAATCTGAAGGGAGATAATGCAACATGAATGGATGTGAAGCTCTTTCTATATCTCCAAACTAACTGCAATGCCAGGGAGCTTTCTGTATGACCAAGGACCAAGGGGATACCATGTGGCATCACCCACCTCAACATGGATGTATCAAAAATAAAAGTCATCTTCATGRTTTATACAAATTTCTGAAGTTTTTAGCTTCTTTTTTACATATTGACTAAAGCCAGTAACATCTTACATTTCTCTCTCAGATTGTGCTGTACTCTGTACCTGATTTGCCCCCATATCTAAATATTCACATTCCACCCTTATCATGTAAGCAACACGCAAGCCTTGGGAAGCTTTTCTCCATTACTCACTCCTTCAGCAGATGTTCATGTTTACCACCCTGGTGACCTTGTTAGCATATTTACCACTGTGTAAACAGTTTGCACTCTGCTCAGACTGTGAATTCTATTTTGGCCAATATTTTAGCAAAGGCTTAGTGTGGGTATGTGCCTACTAATCAGTATATCACAAAAATCTGCACACTAAAAAAAATATGAGAAATAGAAAGCATCATATAGACAATGTGATTAAACTGTGAGCTTTTCAGCAATCTCATATAGATGGAACACTGAAAGGATACAGGGCTAGACACCAGGCCACATATCTAGGGAGCTGCATGCAAGAATAGCACAAGTATATAAGGAGAAAATCGGAAAGTCCATGCATAAAATGTCATATATCTCACAAAGGACATAAAAGGCAACAAGAAAATATTCTAAATTTAGATTAATATTGAGRGGATTATGAAAGAGTTGGTCTTCTACTCAGAGGGAGAAAGAGCTATTTATAAATTATATTGAAAAGACTGAAGCGTTTTGGTTTTATTTTTTTGCCTCAGCATTCCCTGGAAGACCAGTGTAAAAGGATGTGAATTCAGGTTTAAAGAGAAGATCAGGTGAGAGCAAAATCAGTATATTGATTCTTTTTCCCCAAAAATTTCTCTGGAGCTAATGAAATTGCACAGGTAATTTTGAAAACCAAATGAAACACATCTGACAGCAATTAGAGGCCAATCACTGAAAACCAGAGGATGGGTCTGGTTGGGAGCCTGCTTATCTTTATGATGGGGAATGGGRTGAATTGGGGAATTGCACTCTTGCCAGTTTATCTTCTCCTCCTAARATGGGAATAAATAATCTAACCATCAGCAAACACCCAGAAGATAATGAAGGACAAGTAACAGCTCTCAGGGATTTATAAGCAGCACAGGATCTTTCACAAAGGTCATGTTCATTGACACCAACACGACAGGCCTTGCAGGCCAAGGGAAGGWGGTCAGCACCACATTTCAGAAAGGCTGTGACATGGAGCTCCTGTTTGTGCACTTTGAACAGCAGGCTGTAGGACTGTGATCCACACACCATGGCCAACACGGACACACCATGGTTTCCATGGGCATTTCTCCTGGGCCCTGTGTAACMCAATATTTTTGCCAATGGCTTGGATGATAAACTAAGAAGTACATTTATTCAATTTTTAAGTAGCAGAAAGCTAGGAAGGATCACGAGTGTACTGGGGATGGGGTGAGGGATGAGAACACTCCTGACTGAGCAACCCATCCTGCCAAAATTAGATGTGTTTTCTGAAATGCTTTGTAGCTGACTGAGGATGCCTTTCTGAAAGCCCAAGCACCGAGCTGGGCTGAAGGCAAAGGTCTCTGTGCTGGCTCCTGCCAAGCTCCTTGTGGCCTCAGCATGAGCTCAGGGATGAGGTGATGTCAGCACTTTCCCTTCCCACTCCTGCCTGGGGTGTCTGTGCTGCCAGCCTGGCTCACCTGGGGCTGGGAGGCTTTCACCTCCTACAGCACAGTCAGAGTGGAACAAGGAATGAGCATGAGCAAGACCAAACATCATCTGCATGATGCAGATCAAAGCTCAAAGCTCACTTTGCTGTGCAGGAGGTCCTGAGGATGGGGCACATCCAGGCAGCCCCAGGAGGGGCTGTTAGCCCCATGTGCTCCTCAGCCAGCCCAYTGCCATGGGAACAGCCTCAACACTGGGTCTCAGAGCCTAAAAATCTTCTTAACATGCACATTTAAATATCTCCAATAATGGTTTTACTTGGGCTTGGAGCTGCATGTGCTYTCTGTGTTTTAGAGGCACATTTAGTGCTGTCTCCTCTGCTGAGAGGCAGCTTTAGGTGTGAACGAGCAAGGGGCCCAGCCCCATGGAGGGAGGGTGCACTCCCACACCTGCTCTGCTGCTGCAAAGCTGCTGCTCTCAGGAGCTGCAGAGAGGAAAACTGGGCTCTGCTCCACCTGCCAGGCTGCTTCCAGCTCTCACAAGTCCTTAGAAAAATGAAACCAGTCAAAAATTTGCAACCTGCCCTAGAATAAACTTTCTAAATRTGATTCAAACTTTGAAAGATTTCAATCTTGAGCTGACTCGAAGTGATTTTTTTTAAAAAATGTTAATTTTCTACTATTGACCTAAAAAATCAGTCATTTAGACAACCCTGCTCTGTGCAGAAAGGATAAAGCTTATCACAGAACCAAACACAATTTTTCAGGACCTGTTGGAAAGAGGAAAAGACCATACTGATCACACTGCTTGCCATTATAGATTCAGAAAACGTTTCTTTGACCTGTCCTCTTCTCAAGATAAGCATAGTGCATATGCAAATAACAGTAAAAAATGCCATCAACAGGCAAATGGAAAGTAAGCAACATATCCAACTAAACCAGCAACTTAAACCGAAACATCCCTCTCTTCCTGGGAAAAGATAAAAAAACAATTGCCTGACAGCTTGTTGGGCAGCTGACCTTGCCCTTTGAAGGGAATGTCACAGTTAAAGCGTGGAGCAGCAATGACACTTTTGCTGTCTCCCATTAGCAGTGCTCCTCCCTGAGGTGGCATCTCAGAGCACCCCCTGGCCACAAAGCACAGCAGTGCCAGCACAGCCACATCCTCTTTGGGGACATGGATGAGGACAAGAGCAGCTCATCTCTGCTTTGCTGTGAACCCAGCGAGCCCAGGACCATGGAGTGGCAGGAGTGGGCTGCAGCATCACTGCATGCACAGTGCCCAGCTCGGGACACGGGCTCAGCGTGGACACACCCCATGTCCAGATTATATTCTCCAATTGTTTGTCACTATTTCTGTTCAAAATAAGATTTATTGTGTTTTCTTTCTATTGACAAACCACAGCTTATTAGAAGGTAATTTTGAGCACTTGTTTAAAAATCCATGCCTGTGCTTAATCTGTGTTAGGGGGTGGCTACCAGTGATAGCCATCCTTACTGAAACACTGSCCAGCAGTGAGCTGCCAGGGCTGCAGGCATTGAGTGCCTCTTGCCCATCATTCTATAAAAAACCCCACATTTTCCTGTATGCAAAAATGCTAGCAAGATGCTTTCTAAAATCCCAGAGTTATATAAATATTTGTAATCTCCCCATCTTTTTGATAGCAAACCCCCAAGGTTGGAATTTGATACCAAAGAACCAATGCCTATTCCTGCTGCTCCCAAAAATAAATCTGTGTGCTAAATATATCCCACMAGCTGAAGAAAATCTGTCAAGGTGCATTTAAAATGGAAGTCTGCTATTGAACAATTGAGGGATTGGCCTGCAGTACCTGACACATGACTAAACACTGTACTAAACACTTGATCAGGATATGTTAAAACAGGAATGTAGTTTGCTATCAGCTTTTACTGAGCCAAGAGAGACWATTGCTTGTGGGTATTTATGCATGGGGGAATTCCAGTTTTGTCAGAAATATTCCTCTCTCACCATCTGAGCTCTTGAATTTGTTTTTTTCTTCCAGCCATTTTAAAATGTAATTACAAAAATGAAAATGCTAACAGATTTCAAACCACTTCAGGACATTTTGCCAGCTAGAAACATGTTGACTTTTTAAACAAATATCTTGCTTTCCCTGTAATTAATTTTAAAACATTCATTTTTTTCATTGACAGACATCAARCAGCTATTCTGCAGCTGTCTCAGGATTTCTGAGCTTGACCTTAATGAATAATACAAGGTTTTCTTAATTTGAAGAGTAACATATGCTTTTCTTCTTCCCCACTGAAGTGGATCCATTCATGTTTCCTCCAGCCAACATGTTTGCTAGGGCAGCATATGCTTTTTGCACAATGTGATTACCTTCATGTGGGCAAGTAGGCCACACCATCAACAATTAAATGTTTTCAGACTTTACATTTAACAAGAAAAGAAATATTGTCTGTCCCCTTCTCCCTTATGTGGTGGGGGATGTAAACTGTGACCTTGGGGTCCATGTCTCTGTTTGGCTGTGGAGGTGCTGCCATTAGTAGGTGATGGCTGTCACCCAGCACGTGCTTCCTCATGGGCAGTGCCAGGASAGGCAGTGGGGACACCAACCCAGGCATGTCCTGGGATTTGCCTCAGACACTGGGGCTGAGTTGCACATTTTCCAACAGGACACGCTTACTGCCGTAATCAGTAGTTAAACATCAGTTCATTGGCCAGACAGGCATGAAATACTGTGAAGATCCCTCACTGCTGGATTTTTTTAGGTTTCTGCTTCCAAGGGGTTTGCTTTGCTCTCTGGAACTTTGGAGGATGTTGTCACAGAAACTTTTGAAGAAGTTTTGAAGTGCAGAGTTGTGAAGAACAACACCACACACAACAGTCCCTCCCTCCTTGTGATGGCAAAGATATGGGACATGGGAGAAGAGGAGCATGGTAACCCACACCAACATTTAATTACATGAAACTGTATTCAGCTGGCTCCTCCCTTTCCCTTTCAGGAAAAAAAGGTTTTGACACCAAAGGAAGATGTTACTGATTTGTGAAATGCAAGGTCTGCTTTCGTTCCTCTCCCCAGTCCCCTGTGCTGGGAACGTTGTGCCCGTGGCAGTGGCTGCACTGTCTGGTGCCACCTCTGGGAAACACCACKTAAGGTATGTGGAGGAACAGCTATAATTCTGTTGAGATTAACTTTATATTCTATGTTTCATTCAAGGCAGGCTTAGACCCTCCAGAGTTTATTGTTCTTCCAGTGAGAAATTTTCTTGGAAAATATTGCTAGGGAAGAGTCTCGATTTATTGTAAGCAAACTATTAATCAGCAACAAATACAGAGTAATTATCTTGCTGAACAAATCCTATATGACTTTACAGATTATAAAATTGCTGGTAAAATGACAACCACATAAAAAGGTACAAATGACCTAATGGACAAGAATGAACACTTTAATAAAGCAGAGGTTTATCGCATTGAGGAAGTATTTCTATTATTAAACATTAGTAAAAATGGGCTGTATTGCTTGGTTAAATTCTTCAGTCACCTAGCAGATTACAATACAATGTTCTGGGCAGCTGGTCTGGAACATAAACTTGGAATTTTGCAGGGTACAATTATTCTGCACATTCAAGTACCTCCTAGAGCTGGCAGTAGCACAGCCCCTGCAGGAGGGCAGGGKAGGAACAGGCACTCATTGCTGCTTGCATTTGTCTGAGCTTTCTTGCAACTGAGCTTGTGCCAGCAGTTAACAACTGGCCAATGCAAACCACTGAGTTGRTGCATTTTTTCCTTTTCTCCCTAACCTGCCATATAACACCCTGGGATCCTCCTTTGGCTCTCTCTGTGACTCCTCTCTGCTCTCCTCAGGAACTGGGACCCACAGTTGTGGGGCAGAGATGCTTATACACGGGTAGTGCCCAGTCAAAAGTGTATCCCATGGGATACTGAAGGCTTGTGGTACCTTTGGAAATCTGAAGCCAAACTGTGAGTTAGTAGGGAATAGGTAACTCTGGCCTTCCCTCTACTTTCCTGCAGCATCAGAAAACTTAATCTCTTTTTACTCACCCCTGCAGCTCGTACAGTGGTTAAATTCCACATGATGCTGAGGGATCTTGACTGCTAATGGTAATGGTGAGGATAACAGCAATCAGTATATTAAAAACATGCTAGAGAGTAACTGGAGGGAGATTCAGGACCTCAGCCAGAAAAGGACCATCWTGTCTTAGCTTGATACCTTTCCCTTTAGGTTATGCACTAATGTTTTCAATATTAAAAAATCCTATTACAATAAATAAACCCAKAAGCCTTCCAGTCCTTCAAAAGTCAGAACATAAATCTTGAGTGTGTCTGCAATAACACCAGACCCCAAACAGTTGTACTAGGTAAAGCAATTTGCAAATGTATGAGAACAGCCACCAGCACATAAGCTGTGATTCCAGCATCAGATAAATACTTTCTCATGCTCATTATGCCAATCAAGCTTGCGAGAAAGTTAGCCATGAGGAAAAATAAGCTGATGCTGTTGTTTTTACAAACTAGGAACAGGAGGAACTGAAGGCAAGAGAGCAAAAGYACTGGGGAATCAGATCCAAATTCATTTTGCATGCCAGGTGAGCAGGGTAGGTGTTGCCCCACACAGCTGCCAGGCTGCCACATTACTGCATTTTTCTGTTCTCACAGTTCCCTTCCCAAGCSAGCTGTGTGCCTGTGGCCAGCAGCCTGCCCTCCCCACCTGCTTCTCAGCTGTGTATTTCCCCAAGGATGAGCACACAGCCCTGCTAGCCWCCCACACCTCACTGATCTCCTGTGCTAGGAGAGATTCTGTGGCCATCACAGGCTCTCRTTTAAATGGGCTAAAAGTCCATGGGATTTGCAGGACAAAGAGGCATTTTGGCAGCACTGGGAGTGTTGCCTGGGGAGCAACTGACTGCTGTGAGATGGGGAAGGCARCATTGTCACCTGAATGTCATCTTCCACATCTAGTGTGGTTTGGTACGTCACTTAAATCGACAAGGACCAGGGACTGTAATTTCTGATTAAATAGCTAACTATTTTTGAAAAAGATCTGCAAAGAGTAAATGCAGCCAATAGTCTCAGCTGGAGCCAGGAAATATTGAGAGGCACAGCTCCAGCAATGAATATGGAAAGATTCAAACAGCAAATCCCTTCCTGGGGAGCTCTTGTATCCCAGTTTGTGCTTTAGCAATAGTTAGGTATGTCTGATTCATGATCTGACTTTAAACCCAGTGATGCCTTAGGGGCTGGATGGATTTTTTTGTTACTGGTGGCTGCTCTCACAGGAGATGYAGATGTGACGTTGATTATCTATGCAATGGCTGATGCAGTGACGCTGCATCTCAGTTGTGGAATTTGGGCATGGAGAACCTGGATCATGGTTTATGAGCTCTGTGRAGACTTGAAGAGCCTGTGGATGTTCCTCTTCCATTTTCTCACTTCCACATAGTTGGAGCATTCAGGTTTTTGTCTCATTGTGCTGCTCTGTTTGATGAATTTCAGTTGCCACAGATAGGAGTGCTTTGGAGGGAAATGGCAGGATGTGGTGGGTACTCGAGGTTTCCTTTCTTTTCTGTCACTCATACTCCTCWGTTTCCCTGTTCTCACACAGTTCTSTGGACAGGTGGAGATGATAGTGCTAAGAAAAAGTGATCTGTGATAATRGAGAGGGTTGGGAATTGCAGCAGTGAAGGCAAAACCTCCAGTTTTKTCTTTTGTCTTGCTGTCTTAAATGCTACCACAATTCATTGGCATGGATTTTACTGCATTTTATCCATTGTAGATGTACCTACATCTAGATTTAAGAAACAATGGAGGAATTAAATACTGAAGTGCATGCATTAGGAGTTTCCAGCAGAACAGAAATATAGAAAATTTATTCATGCTTTAAATTAAATTTGGACATTTGGTCCACCCCTGCTTTTATTTCCCAAGATAAGCATTACGCAGTACAACAGAGCTTTTGCTGGAATCCAGTTTTTAATCATCATTGACAAGATAATAATTTTCCCACTTTTAGGCTCATGCACAGTATGCCTCCCTTCCACGGCAGCCTCCTCTCCCAGCCTCTGCTGTGTCTCGGTTGGGAGGAGGCTCTGCTGCCGGTGAGTCAGTGCACAGCATGTGCTCCTCTGCCAGGGAGAGTGCCTCTCCACCACTCCCTTTTCCTGTTCTCAGTGAAATAAAATGTCTTTGGTGGCCGACTGAAATAAGACGTTTTCTTATCCTATGGAAAAACAGGTGCCTGAGTCCCTGGGTGTGAGTCCCTGAGGTGCCACCACTRCTGTCCCAGCCTTTGGAGASCAGASAGGASGGCAGYTCTGGATAAAGCTGGTGATACTGGGAAAGCAGGGGCAGCAGGGAAGAGCCTCAGCCACAGAGGGAGGATGAGGAGCCAAGAAACAGACCAAGGGTTCTGCATGAGCCACCTAAATGTGAACCAGGGCCAAAAATTCACACCAGATATTTTCTCCTSYRYGTYATGGTTTAACCCCAGCCAGCACCAAAGCACCAGGCAGCCACTTGTTTACCCCACCAAATAAAGGATTTATCAATGTGCACCTTAGAGAGTGCAGGTGTGGGTTGTTTACCATGGAAGAGTGAATGATGGAAATGACCATTTGGGGATCTAAAACCTCCAGAAAATCAGGCTATCTCCCCATGGATCATTAACCACAAGGAGTCTGCCTACCATTTAAAGGAATCCTCCAGGCCTCCAAGGGATGAGTATGCTCAGGGAAACAAATCAGAGCATCACACCAGGCCCCAGCCAAATGYAGCAGGTGAAGAGGTGGCAAGAGCCTTGTAGGAAAGGGCATTGAGTGGTGAGTTCAGAGAGTTTCCTTTCTGCTCACACTTCTGGAGRACTTTTAAGAATTATGGAGGAAAATTACTGGAAGAACTGCCTTCAAAGAGTTTTGCAGCACGATCATTTTAGGTCAAGAAAAAACAGGAAACTAACATTGTCTTTTAAATCTTTAAGATGTCAGTAAATAAATGATGTGGTTTTCAGAACTGTAAAGCATCTCATTTCTTCTGCTGACTTCAGCTGGTGCCACTGGGTGCTCAGCACTTCTGGAAATAAAATCATTTGTTTGCCAAGCCTCGGAAGGAAAAGCTGAGCAGGCTGACTTGAAGTTCTTGTTCTTTCAAATATGAATATGAAGCAGGAAATAAAAATATGAACTGAATATGA
The DNA here is from genome assembly GCF_030028575.1 of Malurus melanocephalus. Taxonomy (NCBI): domain Eukaryota; kingdom Metazoa; phylum Chordata; class Aves; order Passeriformes; family Maluridae; genus Malurus; species Malurus melanocephalus. Next base: position 773,137 of record NW_026623350.1, on the reverse strand, counting down.
ATTGAACAAAAATATGAAACTTGTATCAGYAGTGTTCCCTCAGGAAAGAATCATTATTTGGAAGAAGAGAAAAAGTGCACATGAAGACAAATTGGTAAACACCATAGGAAAGGAGGAAGGATGGAACTTGTTTGGCATTATTATTACTATTTGCTGTTTTGGAGCTGGTCTGCCTCTGCCTTTACTTTGAGGTATTTGTTGTAGTTCTGCATTGAACTAATTGCTTCCARCCCTGGGGGTTATCATGAAAATGTAGGCAGTGCTAATGCCTTGACTGTTAATTAACATGATGTCAAAGCGGTTGAGGAAGGGACTGAAATGTCAAGCAGTGGAAAAAAAAAATGAATACGAAAAATGTTGGATTCCTGTGCAAGGAGAGGGGCAGGCGCAGGCTGGCCCTGCTGGCAGGGGAGAGGGGCTGCTCCACGGAAATCTGCCTTCCTGGCTCACTGCAGCCCCATGGGAGCTCCCACCAGCCTGCTCTGCACGGGAAGGGTTACAAAAGCATTTCACAGAAAATCGACATTTTMCACATGAATTTTACTACTGTAATATTCCACTGGAAAACAAAATCCCTTGGTCAGTTAAATTGAAATATTCTTAATTAGTTTCCCATCCACTGCAGTGTCTCAGCAATCAGGAAAAGCTTGAAATGACACATGAGAGAGGTAATCCAATGGCATGCTGGTGCCAAAAGGAAGCAAAAAGAGTAGGAGACCCCAAAATGTGATTTATCTAATATGATGTCCACTGGGAAGCCAAAGATTAGTGTCTGTCGAAGTGAAAACCTTTTGTCCTGGCCAACATAAAAKTAAGGCATAACATTAAGTATGTTTGATGCATTGATTCTTCAGTTCTAATTCGAATAGAATGAAAAAATGTGTCAAAATGATGGGACCTGCTACAATACAAAAATATTAGGACAATTTTTTGGTCATTTTTTCAAAAGATTAATGTTTAATTTCTCTTTCTAAACAGTAGCTCACACATCCTCATAAAAAATGTTTATATAGATATTAATTTTAATAAGGTAMTTCAAATTACTAATCTTCTACTACAGAGCACTACTCAGAATCCCTTCATTATATAGTTTTTCTAGCAAAGCATTTCATCATGCAGAAGGGAGAAGTGCCTTAATGCACCGTTCTGATGAAAAGAGAGAAAAATAAGATTCAGAGGCTGAAAAAGATGTCAATACTACAGGAAAAGAAAAAGCACCAAAAAGCTGCTGAAGAAGAATCACAGACAATGCAGTTGAGATGATCTTTGATGAACTTATACATAGTTTGCTCATTAATGCATTGAAAAAAATTTTGCAAAGGGAGGCTGATAYCAGTGTTAGAGGCAAGGGAGGTAAAGAGGAGGATGATGAGTGACTCTCTTTGTCTCACCCTGCCAGCCAAGAGCAGAGCCCAGGTTTGCCAGGCAGAGCTGAACATACCTTTTACAAGACTGGGTTCTTTTCTTCTGTGACTTGACAAGAAGCCCAGAGTGGCTTTTGTCTCTGGWTCCTGACACAAGACATGAGTCAGAATAACGAAACACAATGAACCATCCCGTGAATTTCTCTAAATCCAGCTATGCATTGTGTTAATATTCTGCAAACCGGTTTGGCAGTGCATTGTGAAGCCTTGACATGTGCCTAAGAGATGTCACACAAGCCATGGGCTCTGTGTTCCTCATCCTGGAGCTCTGTCTGCAGCGATGTGTTGTGTGTCACCTGTGAGACCGCTGGGTTTTACCTGTGTTACCTGTGAGACTGCTGGATTTTAAATGCCAAAACACCAACACATCTCACCCCTTCCAGCCATTGTCAAGGGARGAGGCATTTAATGAATTTGAGAACTGGATGCAATAAAACTGAATTTAGGGGCAGGAGGGACCACTGTGATGCTAGTTGATGTAACCGTTAATTAATAAAATTTCACTCAGTATCAGCAATGCACAAAATACTCCTCTTGCTCTATAACTGATTACYACCAGGCCACTGATTTGAAGCTGGACCAAACTGTTTGGTGTTTCTGGGAGTAAGGCTGCACAAAAATGCCATGCTAATCTGTTTCTGGCACTTAATGAATTTTCAATTCTTTAAACCTTAATTCTCTGTCTCATTTAAACTGAGATTTCATTTTACCAATTTTCAAATAAATGAATGTGACCCTATGAAATACACTTTTATTTCTATTCTCTATAAGACAGAATAAGGTGCCAGCCCAGAATTACACACTATGAAACATAGCCATCATTTCTAAAAAAATATATATTTATGCGTAACTGCCTATTTTCTCTTTTGGTTATCTATGTAAAATTATGCTTCTCGGCTGAAAGTGCTTTCCTGAAAGGTGCCAATGTTTTTCCAGTATGAATGATCCAACAGATCAGCTCCTGACTCACACTTCCCCTCTAGGACCTCTTGGATGGCAGCTGTGGCAGCCGGGCTGAGTGCTGGGGCAGTTCCAGACATCTGCCTGGTAAGCAGGGARTTGAAGGTGCCTCACTTTGCATAACCTTTGCCTTAGGGTCAGAATTAATTTTCTTTTCTTTAGCTAACCCTGGTTGTCCTACTGGGATACTGTTCACATTTAAAGCTCCCACTTAGGAATGTATTTGGTTTTATTTTGGTGAGCATATAGTTTAGAAAATTTTGCTCGTTAGCAACTAACTTTTCCTTGTTTTTCTTTTTCTCAATACTGTGGGATTTCACATGGTGTGTKCTTTCATGGGATTAATACCAATGTGGTGTTCTATATCCCTAATGTTTCTCAGMCCATTAAGTACTTTTGTACTTAATTTTGTAAGAATGCCTCTTATACCTCCATRCTAATATCTTTCTGGTAGATCAGCTTGTGATGTGCCCCATGTACAAGGCAAGCTGAACCCTCTGCCTTAGAATGAGGCTGTCGCTAATTGGCTTTATATGTGTTTGCTATGATTATATTGTSCTCATTTCCAGCATCTGTTTTGAAGCACAATATTAGTTCATTTATTTCCTGTGTCACAAACCAATCTCATGGTGAACATTGCTTTGCAAGTGTGTTGACATAATGCTTCTCTTGAGAGCTTTGCCCTGCTGTTTTCTTTGTGCTATTATTTTTAATGGTAAATGTGTCACCCTTTCATAAAGTAAACTGCTTTGAYTGCAAATAAAAGGATTTGCCCCTTGTGCCGAATACATTTGGATCTTATTGTGACTGTTGTTTTCTTGTTTACGGCTTCTGGACYAAGCTGGATGTTCACCCTCGACCCTGTTTCTCCTCAGATGCACATCAGCACTGCTGCTGCCTGCTGTCCTTTGCGTTTGGGAATCACACCATAGCTTTTCTTCTGCAATCACTCAAGTTCCCTTCTGATCATACCTTGCTGATTTCAACACCCACAGTTCTCTCAGTTCTAATTAATCCATGTAGTAACATGGCTCAATCTTTGTGCATCCCTCAGTTCCAGGCTCAGCCACAGTGCCTTGCTTGCATTGGCTCTCCAGGAGCAGGTGTAGTGGGGAAACTGTGGGAATGCAGGGAYATAAATGGGGTTGTTAAAAATTAACATGAAGAACCTCACTGCCTCTTCAGATGCTTAAGTAACTTTTGAAATCTGTCCTCTGACATCACTTCTTCTCACTGAAATGGTTTTGAGAATGTAGTTATTGCACACAAAAGGATTTTAATCTGCAAAGTTTCTCTCCTGTCCCTCTCAGAAGCTTTGAAACCTCACAGCCATCTCAGCTGCTCTGCCTGTGGCTTTGGGTTATGCAGTTCAGAGCACCTCATTGCTCCCTTTTTATCTGAAGGCTGACCTGATTCCAGAGTACAGAGGAGAAATGACACACAGTGAGCACATTGAGATGAATTTCATTCCTTCCCTCAAGCACTATCAATGTTGCTCTGCTCAATTTTTAGCACTTGGTCTCAGGAAAATCTCCTTCAAGGCCACAAGGGACCATCTTTACCAAGTTCCATGCTCTTCACACACAGCCATGGGGTTTCAATAAAGAGTCCCTGCACCTGTTCTGTGTCCTTTACTGCACTAGAAAACATCTGGACAGGTACTCATCTTTGATTTAATGCTCTCTGCTGACACAGRCCTTCTGTATTTCTAGGTGCCTGCTTCCGATGGCTAATTATTTTCACCCAAAGATTTACATGAGGTATCTTGCCTGAGGACATGGCAATGCTTTAAGAGGAAACTTCTGGTGCTGAGGCCAAGAACAAGGCACTGAGAGAGGTGACTGATRACATTGCTCTAGGGATGTCACTGGTCCTTGGCACTTCTACTCTGATAATTGTTGGTGAGCTGAGGAAAATTCCTCTAGTGTTCCAACACCCTCTGTTTGAAGGTCTTCCCTGGGAGCAGGGGACTGTGCCATCCCCTCCTTGTCTCCTCCAGGGATTTGACCAAAAAGCCAGTCTTCCCCCTCTCTGCAGATTACAACTATAGGCAAAAATTCCGTTTTTCCTCCCAAYACTTTCAGTAGCTGCTCCAATAAGTTTTGCTCAAGGGAAAGATAAAGCAGGCAAGGAAAAAAAAAAGTCTCCAAGTCTCCACAGACAAGGAGCATGTTCTTCCTTAACCTTACAGCACACAATTTCTATGGAACTTCTTTAATCTCTCAGTGATAAAAATACTGAACCTGAGGTTCCGCTAAATATAAATGGTGGTAATCTACCAAGTGAATTTGGGCTGTCAGAAGGTGTAACGAGCCCTGTATGACTCCCCTGTGSGTCACCAGACTGGGGCTAACTACACACTTCCCCAGGAACACATACTGTGCATATTTTTCCATTTTCCAAGTTATTGATGCAGCTATTGAATAATGCTAGCCTAGGCAATATTCAGCTGGGAGGATGTGAAATATGTGTGCTTCAAGCTTCAGAGAGGAGTGGGTGGCTTTTGAGGGTCTGTACGGTCACAGCTGTGTTTCAGTTACCAAGTGAGAATTAGTGCAGAGCAGGTGCTGAATCTACATGTGCACATCTCTCTGTGCTGGGGAGATCACAGTGCCTGTCTCAGAATTGTGCCTCTGCCAGGGTGGAGAGCAGAAACTGATGCAGGACATGCAYGCTCCAACGCTGTAAATTCTGTGCAAGAAATAGGGGCTGAGTGCTGCCCACCTTCTTCAAATGGTAGAGCAAAYTGTGCAGGTGACAGTGAAAGTGCCCCATGGCACAGTCTGACCTGTGTTGTAGTCCTTGCTATACAATTCAGAATGGAATTGTCCAGTCAGGTGTCCCAGCTGAGTGTCCACCAAGACCTGGGATAGCCTCTCACACCTCCTGGGGCTTTCTGGCACCAGTGGTCACRTGGCCTGTCCCTCCAGACCTCAGCAAGAGGTGACAAAACCACCACACGACATGTGTGCCCAGGTGGGGATTGGGGATGGAGGCAGCTTCAGCGAATGACTCAGCCTCCGTGTCACAGAGTGCGCCTTAATTTAGCTGTACCAGGCTACAGCTCCTCCAGACGTTCATCCYGAGCCTCTGTGCTCACTAGAAAGCCATTTGCTTTATTGCTGGTTCTCCGATGCCCTCCTGTGACTTTCTGAGGGTGACTGACAGCACCGCAGCAGCACCGGCGGGGAAGGAGGAGCTGTGCCATGAAGGGAAACATTTCCACAGCATGAGCAGGCAAGCAACATCAATGGCTTTAGAAACATCACTGCTGRCACGAAGCTCCAGAGCTTGGCCCATGTGTCATGCTTGCATCATAGACGTATTGCCRAAATTATTTTGGAATTAAGATCTTCGAATGTGTCCCACCTCAATTAATGCACATTAGGGACTAAGAATTCACTCACATTATTATTAAATTTTGTTAACCTCAATTATGGGTCTTTGTACTGATGTCCCTCTTGCTAGCTGCTGAGGCAAAAGGTGATGATTTTCTTTTCAAAGTGAAATCTTAATAGTGACCCAAAAAGGGTGTGGTGAAACCCCTAAAATAAACCTCCTCAATCATYATTTGCAGTGGAAGCCTGACAGTGGTCAGATGTCCACCCTGTTTGGCTCACCTTGGCTCTGGCTGTTGTTATCTTGCTCAGTTTCAGACAGGTTAATARGGAACCTACAGAGCAAGTAATGGAGAGAAAAAAAAGACATTTTATTATTGTTATTAATTATTTTCATTATGATAGCTTCTAGCAGTAGAGGCACAGAACAGGTCCCTGCTGAGGAAAGCACTCTGCAGATGCAATGGAAAGGCAATCCCTGCCCCAAGCAGCACAAACATTAAACAAAGAGATTATGAGAGAAGAGACTAGGTCTCAGTGTCATAAAGCTCTTATTTCCTTCTGCAACAGTGAAAACACGAAAATCAAAGATTATTGCCTGACAGATGTTCCCATAAAGCAATAAAACAAGCAGGGAGAAAAGCAGTCTTGCATGAAGACAATAATTTCCCTTTGGATGCCWGACTGCTGCTTCACTGGGAAGTTTTCCACATCCTGCTCCATCCCCCTGACTAGTACCCACTCTTCTCTGTGAGCAATTTTTTGAAGCCAATGAGGGAAAGCTTTGGGACAAGAAAACCTTTGGAGTGGGAAACCTCCACAACACACCTCTTCAATCCTGTGCATTCTCTGCAACCTCCTGCGCCTCCTGAGGGGAAACTCCTCCCAAGGAGCTGTTCAATACTCAACAAAAATAACTTTCCCGTGTTCTCTGCAAAGCCACATGTCAGAATTACTCCAAATATTGTATTAATGGGACAATGCCACATGCAGTGTAATGCAGCCAGCTCTTAGCCTCCCCATACCAGCAGCACTTATATAAGGGTGAGAAAGTAACACRCTGAGCAGCTAAAGCTCTCGGGTGCTATTTTCTACTCAATACCAGCACACATGAGCTAGGGTCTGGTTTTGGAGTTGAACCTGCTTATTCCATCCCCAGCATTTCTGTGGCCAGCAGGGAAAAGGCAGTAATGCAAATTTCTGTTTTGTGGTATAATCTGAAGAATGCTTCATTTAGTAATACCCATGCATTATTTAAACATTTATCACTTTGCCCTTTCTCAGAACTAGTTCTCATCAATTTATCATGTGCCTTACATTTTGCTACCTACATTTTTTTACTTTTGGTAAATCTTTTAAAGGCAACTTGTAAAGTTACTATACCAATCACGAGCCACATTGCATGGTCGTGCCTGGGTGTCTGAATTCCTCTGCTGCTCAGGGGTGGGAAAATTGTGTCTGAAAACCCTAACCCTTCTCTTCYGATGGTAACTTCCCACTGCCAGCACCCTCTCCACCGAAACACCCAACCATGGACAAGGCACTGAAATAAGACCACAGGGAAAACAGCTTTTGGCATCTCTGCCTCTTCTGCCCACCTTGGCAGCCAGGCACTGGGCAACCCTGGCTGGGGCACACGACTGTGCCCATAAGGATTGGAGCCAGATGACATCTGGCTGCAGGGCTGTGGTGAACAACTGCTCCAGGGGTACCTCCTGCCTGGACAGAGGGTTGGGATTTTTGGCAAGTGCTGTGAGCTGCTCCTGTGGCTTTGGGCTCAGAGTCTGGGTAGTCTGCAAAAAACCTGACTGAACTCTGGCCAGAAGAAGCTTCTCAGCCACCCTACTTCACCCACTGTGGTTAAACATCTTCCAGATTCCACAGAGGCAGTGAACACCCAGAAAGTCAGTGAGGAAGGATGAAATGTATCCCTTGATAGAGCAATGGTATGGGGCAGCAGAGCCCTCTCCWGCTGCTGGCATGGGGAGATTTGGGATGTGTCATTCTTCTTGTGCCCATCACCCCAAAKTGTTTCACAGTGCACCACATCCTGGCTTTGAAGATTTAAGGGCAGGCTGGCTGCTATTCCCCATCACGGAGTTGTTTCTKTACAATGTATGTTTTATTTATAGATTAACATTAGCATTTGCAAGAGGAATGACTCGGGCTCTGAGTTATCACTTCCTATTAACCTGAAATTATTGAGTGTCTGAAATTCGTGAGGAAACCCAGTGAGCAGAAAGTACGAGAAAAATGTTCCTCTCCTTTCCTTGAAGCACAGAAAATAAACAGCCTCCTCCCTTTGGAGGGCTGTGAATGGAAATGTCAAACAAGAGTGACAGCAATTGCCTTTTTAAAGAATAACAAACATTATCCATTTTCCATCTCATATGTTTACAGCTCTTATATATTGCATAACATGTACATTATCAGATTCCTATTTGCCATTAATAATTGATTTTAGACTGCACAGAAGGGCAGGTCCTGCAGCCTTCTGCTTTGCTTTACAGCCCTTGCTCCTATGAAAATATTTCCATCTAGCAACAGTACAGCAAACTTGGGATTTTGTCTGAACAGAATCAGAGGGCCCTGAGAAAAAAAAAAAAAGTATCCTTTCAGCTACACACGGCTGGACATGGGGATGGGGGAGGTCTGAATGGCTCCTTTGCCCCATTGCCCCCACCATTGTGGGGTGGGGCCAGTCCTGTGGTGGCTTGTGGGTATCTTGGAATACAGGGCAAGGCTCATCTTGGCAAGTTTAGACACCWACAGTTCAGGCATCTTCCTAATCTCATTGCCTAGGTCCCTTCTTCATCCTGCCTGGGTGCCAGCCACCCCACATAGAGGTGGACAAAAGTGCAATAAACAGACGCTGAGCTGCTCTCCCATCTTCCCCAGTGACAACAGAGAGCATGCCACTGATTAGCTCATGAGAGATGTTTAATTTCTTTGTAGGTTTATAAGTGAGCCAGAACAAATCTTAGCCCGTGAGGAGGAGGCTCATACCCCTAGGGTAGTCCCTACAATTTTACAGAAGGGCCCTTGCTGTCCCTGAGCCCAGATATTGGGGCAAGGCYAGGGAAGGAAGCTTGCTCTCATCTTTCAACCTCCGCATCTGAAAGGCAATATTTTTAGTGCCTCATTTTCAAGCATTCTTCCTCTTCATTCAGCCAAATCACGAATAATCACTTGCATTTATATWGCAACTTTTAGGCAGAACTCTAAAATGCTTTACAGATCCAAGATGGCTCTTTACATTGCTTTTTTTTTAATCCTCCTTATGCTCTGGAAAGGGACAAGCTGGTATCAATCAATTCCTTCTGTGCTTATGAACTTCCATGATCTCTGAGTGACAACTTTAATAATCATCTTTATGAAGCTTAGGCAGCATCCAGAGTAGCACCTAAATGGTCCCCAGGAGCTGTAATTAAAATTAAGCTGCCCATGGGTTGCTTTGATTACAATGGGGCAGGCCAGCTTAACCTTCAATTTATGCTGACTTAAAAGATGGCTCATACAGAGAACCTGTTTGCCAGACATAGATTTGAATTAATTATGCTGATTCTCTGGTTTTATTTTACTRTCTGATTAGGCTTACAAATGAAATCACAGTCCATCTTTTGCAGAGGCTTTGGTGTGAATACCAAGCCCCAGCAGCCTGCTGTGGGGTACCTGTGGGCTTTCTATCCATTCTCCAGCACAAGGAATGTGTTTGGGCATCTGYAGGAGGCAGTGGCCTGTCACACACCCACTGCAGAACTATTCCTGGCTCCACACACAAAGCTCCTAAATTGATCTCAGAACTGATGGGCTGTAAATGTGTACTGAGCAAAAGCAACCCTGGCAAGCCCCAGCTCACCCTTTCTTCCTGCTTCTCACAACCTGAACAGGTTTTCAGGCACTCCTCGTCTTCCAGCTGCAAGGAACAGACACTTAATTAGCAGCAACAGTATCTGAAAAACKAATCAGAAAGTATGATTTCTTAGGTAAGGTTATTTTCTAACTTCTGTGTACCAAAATACAGCTTCACATAGGGCATTTTGCATAAATTAGGCCAGGTGTCTCTCATGTTGTGTGGTTTGAAAATCCAGAATTGAAAGGTGGTRGATGCATTACAAGGCTGTAATTTTTTTACAGTTACTCTTAAAAAATGTCAAAACACTGATATGAAACCTCCCCCTCAGCAAATTTACCAAACCCACAGCTATCTAACATTGCTTCTTATCAAACTTCTTGTGTTAACTTACTAAATGTATCCTTTTTTTYCCTTTTCTTCCCTAAAAGCCTGTATCATATCACCAACTGAGCTACAGTCTYCCTCAGACAGTGTTGCTTTCCCATAACTTGAGGAAATACATGGACTTAGGGAATTTCTTCAAATG
>NW_026623350.1:751613-762458 GCF_030028575.1 Malurus melanocephalus | reverse complement strand
CTCACTCACTCCTCAATGGTGGGATGGAGGAGAAAATCAGAAGGGTGAAAGCAAGAAAACTTTTGGGTTGAGATAGACAGTTTAACAGGTAAAGGAAAAGCTGTGCACACAAACAGAGCAAAACARGGAATTATTTCATGCCTTCCCRCAGGCAGGCAGGTGTTCAGCCATCCCCAGGAAAGCAGGCTCCATCACACATAACAGTGATTTGGGAAGACAAACACCATCATTCTGCCATCRTTCTGACTGCCTCCACCTCTTCCTTCTGCTTCTCCCAACTCTACMTGCTGAGCACGATGCCACATGGTGTGGAATATCCCCTGGATCATCATATATGATGATCATTCATCATATATCCCCTGTCCTGTCATCCCCTCCCAACTCCTTGTGCACCCCCAACCTCCTCACTGGGTGGGATGAGGGGCAGAAAAGGTCTTGACTGTGTAATCTCAGCTGTGACTAAAACATCCCTGAACTGTCTGAACTGTTTCCAGCACAAATGCAAATACAGCCCCATACCAGCTACCACAAAGAAAATGAGCTGTGCCCCAGCCAAAGCTAAAGCACACTGACAAAATATTATCCTTTTCCAGCAGCAAAGATGTTCCATGTACTTTTGCTGCACCTGTGGTAGATCCGTTTTTCATTGGCATCTTTTAATGAAGTACAGATTTAATAAGGCAACTGTGCTTTTATTGGTAAGTATGGCTTACAAAACAGGCTTGAAGTCTCTTATTAGTCCATGAACAGATGTGTAGGCTGAGATCAGAAAACACTAAAATGGGGTAGCTGCCACTGCCTAAGAGCACTGTTGATCTGCAGGGTGCCACTGTCCCCAGCTAACCCGAGGGATCAGCTGCCCAGGGCAAAGCTGACACCCATACCTCTGGTGAGGCAGCAGCCAGGGGTCCTGAGTTGGCTAMATGGAGGAATCTTCCTCCCTCCTCGCATCTGCTAAGCAGCAGCGAGTGGAGAGGGCTCCCTCCTGAGGGTACAGGGACCCGGTGAGCAGACCACAGCCCCAGCCCGGGCTCTGTTTATTTCTCACATGTGATTTTTGAAGTGTCTCCTTAAACTAAAGGCTTTTCTTGACACTGCTTTTGCAAGTTCAGGTGCTTGATGTGATAATTTCTACTGCTCTTCTGTTGAGGATGTCCTTATAGAGATTTACTTCTCATCTTCTGTAAGGTTTCTGGTTCAGCACCCAAGTGGCTTCTTYAAACACCATCCTGAAATGTCTGCTGCAAAGATGGCACAATATTGAGTGCTTTGGTAGGAAAGTTTTGGAGAGTTTAAGCCTARTATTCCTCTCCCCTGTCCACTTCAGGCACTCAAGTCTTGCAGGGACAGCCGCAGTGCTGCAGTTGGGATAGGTCTTACTCTRAAAAGAGAATCAGAAATCTGCCAGATATTTGGCTTATCCTGCACTGTGTTCTGTGTGTTTTAGGAAGGCTTTAAATATGGGCCAGAGATTTACTTCTTAATTTCCACTAATTATTAAACTGCCAATCKTCATATTGCTGGAGAAACCCTATTAAAATGCTTCAAATTATCATTACAAATTGAATCTTCTCCCGCGTGCCTCATGTACTGTGAATCCTATTTTCTTAACACGGCAATATTTCAAGGCTAGAATTAAAGCCAGAAGGATTGGTATAGTAATTAGCCTTTGAAATAATTTTATCTGCAGTGCTTTGATGTCTTTTAATATTCGGTGGATTAATGGCAGAGCTCTTCCTAGCAGCRTTTCTGTCTCTGCATTTTTGTGATGCCATTAAACAGGAATTGGGAAAGGGTTGGGTTCAATCATCTGCAGTAGCTGAAAAACGCCTTTGGATGGTGACCACAAACACAGGGAAGAAGAGGGGTCAGGCTTTGCCTTGCTTTCAGAGACTCTGGGGGACACAGCCTGGCAAGGATGCATCTTCTGTGCCCTTCARCAGGAAGGGAGGAGCCCAGAGCTTGTCTTTGCCTTCACTACGGGAGGCAGCACACTTGGAAGCACAATTTTGAAGATTATGTAGAGATACTTTTCCCCTGGATGTCAGTGGAAAGTAAGGCTGCAGTTGTTACCAATCTCTAGTGCTGGTAGGTTAAGTTYTGATTTACCTCCTGCTGTGTCAGTGAAATGTCAAGAAGAGAAAGAGCATCATAAAGCACCRCAAAGAGCCAAGGTACCCCAAGGTATTTTGAAACCTTTTAGGTTTCCTTTTCACAACTCAAATCAACATGGCCGTTTTCATGGCTGCTTTTTTAAAAATGATATTGTTGCTTCCTTCCTAAAGTTCTTTAAGCATCATCACTGTGCAGCTGATAGGCCAGTGCTAACTGCTAAGGAACAGATTATTCAGCAAAGAATGTTGGGAGAACTAAACCAGACAGAATTAAGTCAATTGGCTTCAAGAAACAGATTTCAGCAACCAAAGAAAGATAATAAATAACAGTCTGTGGAAAAACAATCTAAAAGAGCAAATAGTTCAGGAAAATTGTCAGTTTCTTGTACAAAGTGATGTTATGATACAACTCTACCAGCATGTATTCACACTGGAAATTGCAGCAGGAGACCAGTTTGGACAATTTCAGCTCTTCAGTAAACTCATACAAGAACAAAGTACAGAACAAAGTACAGGCATGAGGTCAAGTGAACAAGGATGACTACCAAAGGACAGGATGTGCTGGAGGGGAGAAAATCAAATTCAAGAGAGAAAGAAATAAAGAATAGCAAACCCCACAAGCCGTGGAGGCATTATTGGAAAGAGAAATATCAGAGGACGCATTGGTTCACTACTCACTGCAGAAGGAAAGCTGATGGGAAACAATACCAAGGAGACAGAATGCCTTTTTTGACTCAGTTTTCACAAGAGGCTTTGGTAGTGATCGAACAGCTACTCTAACAGAGGGGARATGGTACAAATTCAGAGTAAAAGAATAGAAAAGTGAAACATATTAGTAAGCACAGCAATACATAAAATATTTTCAAACAGCTGGAGCCTGGAGGAATTTGAAAGTTGGATGCTCTCCAAGGATACTTTGAGAAGTATATGTAAAATTTCAGTGTAGAAGTGAGGAACCAAGATACTTCATCAAATAAAATTGTATCTCTATCTAAGAAGAGGCAGAAGGAAGCTCTGGTAAATGCACATCACTGGGCTCCTTTCTGAATCTCAGAAAAAGTATTGAAATAAAAACCATCCTATTTTTAAGTGCTTCAAATATATAAAAAATACAAKAAATAGCCACTATAGATTTTTCATACACTAACACTGTGTATTAATGGCTTTGGGCTGTGCTCTTATTGGCATCTCACAGATATGATGGGATGGCTCCTGAGGCTSCAGTGTTGGAGTGGAAGGATACAGGCTCTCTAGGAATAACAGGGAGGGGGATGAGAAGGGGGTGTTACCCTCGAGGTCAATAGGCTGTGGAGAAGTGGGGCTGTCACTGGGAATGGGTCAGACCAACATCCCAGCTGAGGCATGGCCCAGYCTGTCTCTTGGGAGTGTGGCAAAGGTGCTTCTCTGGTACTGGTGAGCCTGTGTAAGCTCTGCAGGCACCTCTCCTGCCCTGCAGGGTGGGTCTTACAAAGATGGCTGCAAGGGATGGTGGCAGCTCTTTCATTTCTTCAAYAGCTGATGTGGGAGTGACTTTGAAGGGCCAGGGTGATTTCCCTGCTTGTGCTTCCTCCCCATGTGCATCTATGGGTACTCCAGGGGGGATCCCCCTGCCCTGATTTCAGCTGTGGCAGGTACCCACCAGGTCCCCAGCTGCCACCATGTGTCAGGCACGGGGGGAGCTGCTTTCCCTCCCTGGTGTGGGGACAAGCAGGATCATGGTTGCAGGCAGCCTGACCAGCTCTGCTCCTGGTGACACTAAAGAATCAAAGAAAATATAATCAGCTCAGTGTGGACGTAGGTGACACTGAGACAAAAACTATTGCGGGACATWCAAGAATTAATTCAAGTAACTGTCAAACACCATTGATAAAATAATGGAGAAAAAATTATTTATATGCATCCTGCTCTAATAGATCTTAACACTYTGGCCTTTCCTTTCTAGTTGATTTCTAAGAGACACACAAGGAATTTTAATCCTATCTAGAGAGTACTGAACAGTGTCCTTCAGCTGATTTTAATTACCATAAACACTGTCCGTGTTTTTCAAGTTTCAGTACCCAGATGCAGTGAGCAAAACCTGCTCCGCAAAAAAAAAAAAAATCAGACTGCACAATGTGAAAATTAATTCATGGTTGCTGTCAAGGAACTTGGATATAATAAAGAAGGAATAAAGTGTTTCTTGTAAACCTAATATTAAAACATTGTTCCTTTCTGTTCTTCTGCAAAGAACATTTTAATGGGACTCTGTAGGTGAAAACTGCATTAAAAACAATTATCTCTGTAATTGCTATCTTGCTGCTCTTGACCTCAGAACACAYAGTCCTGCACTCAATGTTAGGGAATTATTCCTGGGATACATGCCTATGTAAGTGGGGTCAAATATGTGAGACATTTAAGATGGATGGATAACAGGAAAGTAGAACGATCAGAGGCTACAGGTGCATTTTTGCTTGTAGAGGAATTGAGCAGAGGCTGAGCTCCCAGCATTTCTCACCCCTGCTGCTCCAAGCACACACAATCACGGTGTCTCTGGCACTGAACAGCCAATATTGAGAATGTCTRATTGCAGCTGTACTCTGAACTGCTTCCAAACACTGCACTATTTACAACKGCAAACGAGTGCCCCTGAGCAATTGAGGCTCACGTTCCCACCTACAACGGTACCTGGCACTTGGTCACAAAAAATCCTGACGGCTGTCTTTGTGTCAKATGGTGAACCTCATCCCAGATTTGCTGTGCAAGCTGCAGATTTCCAATGGGAGATGTATTAAAACAACAACAAAATTTTCATCCCACTTTTCTATATATAACTAGATTAATATCTATGGCAATCGGCTGCTGAATTGGGATTCAAGACTCACTCTTTAAACTGCCCTGTGGTRCTGGAGAAGGGCTCCATAGTATCCCTGACGGAAATCATTCAGTTGAGTTAAAATGAAAGCTGGTAGCAAGATTTCTTGGAAACCTAGTCCCTTTCTGTGTTTGCACTGGAAATCAGGGAGGTATCATCACATCATTTTTATTTCAGTCCCCTTGTCAGGATGGCTCTCCATGGTGCTCAGACATCCCATCCTCAGTGCCTGTGGCTGCATCCCTGCTGGCTGCCAGCTGCAGCAAGCTGAGGGAGAGCCAGTGCTTGTGCCACTGCTCTGTGCACCCTGAGTGTGCAAGGGCAGACGTGGCTCTGGTTTGCCCAGTGGAGCTGTGGCTGACACACCTGACCCCGTGTCCAGGGCTGGAGGCAGCTCAGGACAGTCCACACACACGGCTGGTGGAAAAATGCAGCTGCTCAGRTGCTCTGAGCTAGAGGCTTTTATGAGCTATCCCCATCACAGCTGCTGCTTTTAGTCACTGTAACCATTGCAACAAATTCAGCRAGAGGGCTTAAAATACCTGTTAGCTGCACCTGGCTCATGATGCTCAGCTGGGAAATCTGAGGATGAAAAGCCTTTTTCCCCATTATGAAAATGGGTGTCAGGCATCCGGTTGCCGTAAGTGGCATGGGAAATTTCTTCCCATACTTTTTGCATAAGACAAATGGTGTTTCTAAGATCTTTTTGTCTGCAAGGCAGACATGGAGTACTTTGGAAAATTTACCATTGTCCCCCTGAAAGTGCAGAGACCCAGAATCAGCAGCCTGGAACATTTACCTGAATGGAACACTAAGTGTCAGGTCTGGCCATGCCAGCAAGAGCTGAGCTGAGAGGACTGTCCTGCTTTTTCTACAAGACTGTCCTGTTTTTTTCCTCGGAGGTAAGAGCATTAAACTATCACTAATGTGCTGGGGCAGACTAGACTGAGTACCCTGGGGAAAATTACAGCCTATAATACACAAGGCATCACGGAACACACTGGGAAAGAGGGACTCTTGGCCTCTACTTTTGACTTAAATTGAGTTCAGATGACTGAAAACATCATGTAAGTCAGGGTTTATCTGCAGGTGTGATAGCTACCTGCAAGTAGCTCTACACTAGTGAGTGTGTCAGCTTGACACAACACAGTTACAACAACCTCCTCTCCATGTGCCAAGAGAAACTGTGGAGCAAATTATCTGCCTCTACAGATAACCTTGTTATAAACATCTTACAGGAATTGAGTGCAGACTCTTCAGAGGAAAACGCCTGCTGGCTCCTCCTCAGAAGGAGRAATGGCCTCCCTGGGGTGCCCACGCTGCCTCCAGCTGAATTTCCAGCTCCCAGGCAGAAGGCAATTAGGTGGCCAGAATAACAATTTCTGGGTCACATATGCAATGAAGCTTCTCTTGAATGTTKCCAAGCGAGTTTGTTCAGTGACACAAAATGCAAGTTGGAGATTAGTGGGTATTACCAGTTTTATTGGGCTGGTCTCACTCCTAAAAAGCTCAAAAGGAACTTTCGTTTTATTTCTGGTTACACTTTCAATAACTCTTAGATCCAGAAWTGGTTGTTCCTTCTCTCTGTCTGGCAGTGTATTAGTCAGAATCCTTTTCACAGGCTCCTTTATRTATTGAAATTGGTTTTAGAAGCAGGCGCCTTGCCAGTTATTTTTCTGCCATTTTCTTGGAAAAGGATCAGACATATTTATTGTCCTTGTATTTGTAACCATGGCAAAGCATCTTATCTCTTCGGATGCTGATATGGTAACGCTACTGTTTTCTCCTGGAAGTGTGTCAAACTGCCTCCCAGGGCTTTTAAGTCTATTAACGTTTTCATAGGTGCTTCTCTTACAGATGTATTGGAGTTGAACTGCGCAGTCTTCTCAGCAGATTTTGGGCTTTGTGTTTTGTAATGACATGAGTTCAGTGCTTACRTGATCAAGGCTGGAGATCAGTGGTTTTCTTTGATGGATATGGAAGAGARAGGAGGAGTAACATTCTCCTGCCCAAGAAATGTGAATGTCCCTGAGCAGTGCTAAATCCCTGGGGCTCATCTGCTGCAGAGAAAGACACTGTATTTTCCCCAGAGATGTACTAATCAAAAAGCAGAGCTTTTGGGAGCTAAAAAAATGACACCAAAACATAGTAAAATAGGGAAGTACAGGTGTGCAGAAATTGTGTGAAATAATAAAGTTGCATGAGGAAAACAAAGCATAAATATTCTAGATGCATTGAGGCAGTGAGGACTAAAAGGAAATATATTGGAGGTATATTGCAAATAACTGCCTCCTGAATGAAACAATTATCTTCTATAACGGTCTTCAACATAGCAATTTTCTTGCTTAGATTTGTGACTTCTCTCAATTTCAATTGATTAAGCACAACTAAATCAGTTTAGGACATCTTCAAAGATGACCTGAAATGGGAAGAAGCGCTTTTGCTTCWTTACAAAGTAGGTATCTTTTTCTTAATGTCACACACCAAGGGTATAGTACTTCCTGTTTTCTTTCAATATTTTTAGTTTTTCATTGTCCTTTGGGAATTTCTAATTGATTTTCACAAGACATTTGTGTGCTTTTTCTGTGTGCATATATAATCAGATCATACAACTAATTTTTCTGCAAGACTGGAGACATTTAAACAGCTGAGAGATGCAGAAGTTTTTGGTCAAACTATTTCAAAAGGTTTGACTTTGTTTTCAGGGTTTACTACCTCCATCTTCCCACAGTGCTGTTTGTATGAGCAGAAATGTGGCCAGCAGGGCTAGGACAGGCACCATTGCCCTGCACTTGCCACTGGTGAGGCTGCACCTTGACTCCTGAGATCAGTTTTGATCCCATCACTACAAGAAAGACAATGAGGTGCTGGAGCATGTCCAGAGAAGGGCAATGGAGTTGGTGAAGGGTCTGGAGCACAAGGCCTGTGAGGAGCAGCTGAGGGAGCTGGGGGTGTTTAGCCTGGAGAACAGGAGCATCAGGGGAGATCTCATTGTTCTCTACAACTGCCTGAAAAGAGGCTGTGGCCAGGTGGGTGTTGGTGTCTACTCCCAGGTAACAAATGACAGGACTAGATAAAATTATCTCAAGCTGAGCCCAGGGAGGTTTAGATCACATATTAGGAAAAATTTGTTCACTGAAAAGATTATCAAGCACTGCAGCAGGCTGCCCARGGAAGTAGTGGTGTCACCATGCCTGGAGGCATTTAAAAGATGTGTAGATAGGGCACTTAGGGACCTGGTTGTGTGGTAGATTTGGCAGGCCTGGGTTAACAGTTGGACTTGATCTGAAAGGTCTTTTCCCACCAGCAGCTCCATGATTCTGTAATATTTCTGCCTGCAGGCAGAGATGGAGCCTAGTGAGCTGCGCTGTGGAAAGATCCAGCATTGTAAGCAAACACAGCATCTCACTGTGCCCTGGGGCCTTCATCCTGCACCTTAGCCCTTTGCTGCATCTCCACACACCTGCAGCAAAGGTTCAAGCCTCTTACATTACTGGGATGGGTGGTTTAAGAGTCACTAAGTCTGAACTAGAATTGGAGATGAAAGAGAAGAACAGACTCTGTCTCAATAGGGATGACAAACCTCGAGGTGTCAGGGGGCAACCATGGTCTGTGTGTGCAAATGGCCACATCTGAATGGGCTTTCCTTTATAGYCACCAGAGAGAAACAGGCACAGCCTCTGAAAACTCCCTTGGTTCTAATGAAGCTGCCGGAAATAGTCCAGCTGAGTCACACCCAGTAAGAGCCCATTTCTCACTCTTCTCAGGAAAGGGAGCTCAGGGTGATGGGCTCATCTGTAGATATTTGCACCACAGACTTCTAACATTAAGGCAGATGAATCCTTTGATTTCTTCATAGCTGGCTTCAGTTCCAGCACCTCCTGCCTCTATGTGTGATTTTTCCTGTTTTCAGAAGTATTATATGACTTACAAGAYAAGCTTCTTTGGGAAAGAACAAACAAAATTGATCAAAAATGAACTATGCCCTCTTGATACAGCAAATAGACTTGGGTGAAATGAGACAAGATAAAAACCTGTCAGTATTTAAATGCCTTGTAAATGGATAATTTTGGCACAGTCGTGCTAATTTGCAGCCTGTCTGCTGCTATAGAGTTCAGAAGTGGCCCCTTGAAGCTGTTATTAGCTGTCATTGATTTCTACCGTGTAACAGACATGCAGATTTCTTTGCCAAAGAAATTGATCTTTGGAGGTGWGCAGGGTCCAGAAAACCTGTTGACTGCCCTGAAAACTGAGGCCACTCACGTAGGAGACAAGGCAGGCACCAGTCTGTCCAGAGTCTGTCCCAGCACAGTGTTCAGAGCTCTCCCAGCAGCTCCCTTTCCCTGAAGGTTTCAGCCAAGTGAACACTCAGGCTGGTATTAATGATCATATAAAAGTGTTCATGCTCCAAATACCTCAGCCAGCAATTTACCTTTAAAGAGGTAGGCAGAGACCCAATACAGCAGAATGTCCTATCATACAAGCACTCTCCTATATTTAATTTTCTTCTGCTGTTTGTGGGCTTTTTTCTTTGCCCAGAAGGACATTAGTTTTGGTGGCTCTCCATCAACCCTGAGCTCTTTTATCCCTGGATGCTGGGCTGCTGACAAGACCAGTTTTGACATAATAGGACTGAAAGCTGAGAGAGAGAACAAAAGCTGTGGTGTGGGATGCAAGGTCTTTAGCTAACACCTTCACAATTATTTTAGGAAGAAGGGGTCTGTGCTCCTTGGTCTATTTCAGTCATAAGGACAGCTTACAGGGCTTTGGGATCCCAGAAGAGATATTAAAACAGATTCAATCAGCAATTTATAGGCAGGCTTGAGAGGTGAAGGAAAAGCCATGCTGTCCATGGCTAAAAAACATGAAATTGTGTTCACAATTGACTGGTGGCAGAAAGGTACGACAGGAAAAGATCATTTAGTGAAACACTTGGCAAGATTCAGAATGAAAGACTTCAGTCTAAAAAAAGAAGGTTATTAACTTAAGGTTAATAGAGTCATTGCACCTCAAAACTCCTTCATTCTTGTCAGTCAGTGGGACCCTGCTGCAACTGGGTGTAAGGTTCAAAGAATCACCAGCAGAGGTATTGCCAAAAGCAGGTGCTGTTCATGATGGCCAAGACAAAAATGGGCATTTCTGAGACAATGGTGCAGGGCATGATTGTACCCCCACAGGCCTGAAGGGCCATTCCCTCCTCCTGCATCGATGGTTGTGTGTTTTGGTGAGGGGGCCAGGCAGGCACCACCCTGCTGGGGACAGTGGGGCTCAGGCTGCAAAGTCTGATAGCACTTTGGGAGCAGTGAGTTACAAAGATTTATTATCTAGCCTKTAAGGCTTATTTTATGTTATCAGTTTTCATTTGGACAGGGCTTGCATGATGCTCTTTCACTGTATCATCCTGTTCTTGGRGGAGAAGGCTCACAGAGGTTCCTGATTTATCTTCCTTCTAGCACTTATTGCTTTGTGCTTACTGCTGCATCCGGTGTCTTAGCTAAAGCCTAATACATCCAGCCTTCTTGGTCCCTTCACACAGCAGTCCCAAGATGCTGCTAATGAGAACAAATTATACTTTGGCATTAAAGTTTTTGAGATCCAGGGGGAGGCCTAAGGTAAAAGAATCTAGACGACATGTACTATCAATTTGTGCAATGACATTAAAATGGTACTCTAATGACTGGAAGCTGATCCTGGATAAATTTAAACTAGCAGGAAAACAAGGACTTTCAGTGGAGTAATTCATCAGTAAAATTGCTGGTCTGGGATGATGGAATACTCTGTGCAATTGAAGATGAGGTGTCCCTTTCTGGAGGGGTGAATTGCTTGAATTTTTTTCTGGTCTTTAAATTTATGTGGGAATTCTCCTTTACTGACTTTTGC
>NW_026623350.1:678989-751457 GCF_030028575.1 Malurus melanocephalus | reverse complement strand
TGATCTCAGCCGTGATGAAGGGAAAACCAGAGAGTTGGTATCTCCCTCACAGGCCTGTAGGGCTGGTTTTGAGTTTATGCTCTTGTCTGCAAACACCCCACTGCTCTGTTTGCATTTTAACCTCTGACTGTCCTAAGTAAGCTCACTACTTCATGGCCTGGGTAGGCTAGAGCTGGTGTGCTGGGTTTCAGCAACAGCAAGGGCTGTTGTGGATGCAAATGGACCAGGCAGCTGCTGTTGGAGGTCCATCTTCATGTCCATATGTTAAAGGACATGTGACCCTGCTTCCCTGTGTGCTGCCAAACTTCAGTTGGTGCTCACCAGGAGCCACCCAACTCCCTGGGCAGAGAGGCAGATAAAAGATCTGAACCGCAGTGGGTTTGTGCCTCATCTGCTCAGAGGACATGTGTTTGTCGACATCACCTGCAGAGCTTGACATRCTCATGTTGAAGAAGCAGGAGGAGCAGTGGGATCTGGTACCACAGGCTGCCACATTCCCCACATGTGCTAGAGCAGCAGTATTGACCTTTCCCAGGCTGGGGAAAGGATCTGCTCCCAAACACTCTTCTGTTCTCTGGTTCTTGGCAGCCCCTCTGGTCAGGAAGGTGATTTGGAGGCGAAGTCACCTGAACTTAAAGCAGGTCCAGTGGATGGTCATTTCTCATGTGCTCCAGTAAGTCTTAGGATCTATCCTGTGCTAGATGTCAGAAAGCAGAATCTGCATTCACTGTCAGAGAGAGATTGACAGTGTTTGGAAAGCTCTGGCCCTGAGCTGAAACGAATATCAGGTGTCAGGATTTCAGGAGGCCATGGCTGTACTTGGGAAGAGCAATAGAGCACTTTTTCTTTGTGMAAAGATTTTTATCTGTCTTCTGAAAAACACAGGACACTTCAGCCTTCAGCTGTTGAGGTTGTTTTAAGCACCATTAGGAGAATTTCTCTGACCTGTGTTAAATGCAGATCATTAAGTCTTCYTACTATGACAGTAATGCCTCTTACAGTAACTCTTGACAGACAGTTCTAAGGGTGGAAAGAAGACAAGAAMAGGCCCCTGCTCCAGCTGGATCTTTGGCAAACATCCTCCAGGGGCCACTGTCAGTAGAGTCATCATCATCTCTGCAGCCAGGAGCTGGGAAGAGCTCCTGCTACCCCAGACAGCCCCTTTGGAGGCAGCCACACAGAAATGCAGCCTTTCACTATTTAATATCGTTGGTGAAGAAACAATAATTCGTAAGGCCTTCTTAGCTGACAGAGAGATTAAACCTGGCCCAGCCCACAAGGCTCACTCAGCAAATGAGCCAAGAACCAGCTGTCAACCTGAAATGTATGGTGATGGCCAAATCCAGCGCAGCAAAATGCAGTGTCTCACTGAAACCTTTCCACTCCTGGATGATTCCTGACTGCAGACAGAGCTGGGGGTCTTGCACTCCCAGCAAGACATTGGAAATCAACATGTTTTTTCATCATCTGCCTGTTATTTATTACAGCATTTATAACAAAAGGAAGGCAAATTTTTCTCTTACAGTAAATCTACACCACAGAACACAAGAAAAAGATTTATTTAGACTTGTAATCTGAGCAAATCTGACAAGGAGGGAACAAAAAAATGAAATAACAAAAGGCCATTTTTAATAGCATTAAAAAAAAAAAAAGCTGAAGAGTTGAAATGTTTGAAGTGTTGCTCCTCGAGCAGTTTCCTCTCAGTATTTTTCCAAAGTCATATTCTAAATTACTTATGAAAATATTACCTCTGTAACCATGTCAAAAATATTTGGCCGCTTGTTTGTAAGTATTAAGGATTTACAAGGCAAGAGGACTTGTGTACCTGAAATTCATTCTCAAAACAGTAAAAAATAATCTWTCTCATTCTAGGGATTGAGGATTCCCTGTTGTCTTGGTCTGTGAAGCCAAATGAACAAGGCAGTAAAGCACAACTGGCTCTGTCATATCTGTCGTATCACATCTCCTTCTCCTCAGTATACAAGGACTTTTC
The DNA here is from genome assembly GCF_030028575.1 of Malurus melanocephalus. NCBI lineage: Eukaryota > Metazoa > Chordata > Aves > Passeriformes > Maluridae > Malurus > Malurus melanocephalus. The sequence continues at coordinate 749,464 of NW_026623350.1, read as the reverse complement.
AACATCTGTGTACCCCAGACTTGCTGTCTTGACATGCTTTTTATTCCCATTAAAATTCCRAATCATACATGATAATATATGTGAGTTTTCCCATACATGATGCACGTACAAGAAGTGAAGGCAACATGAACAGTGCAGAAAGAGAACACTTCAGAGAGAAGAGAAACAATGGACAGTTCCTTTCAACAACCATCTTAGGAATGGAAATCCTGTGGAAAAGACAAACTCCTCTCATACAGAAAGCTCTTACAGCATCACCTGAGCTTTGTCTTTGTGCCTCCAAATGGAAAGGGCTCTGTCTCCCTCACCAGGGAGGATGTGCCATGAAGGCACAGACCCAAATAGAAATGGGCAGTGGGTGCTTCCTCCAGTGCATCACTGAGCACAAATTGGAAACTTGAAGGCACAGAGTACCCAAGACATGTAAGAAATGTGGTCATTGTAAGTTATGTATTTAGAGCCATGTGCCACGTCTGAGCCCTGCTCTGCCTTAGCACTGACCTGCTGCCAGCAGGGATCGTCCCACTGCCCTTTCCTCCTGACAGGGGGGTGAGCAGGAGGCAGGCAGTGAGTTACAGTGCTCCCCTTGCTGCTCCCAGCTCCTGAGGAGTCTGGGCCTCACTTCTACCCAAGGGAGGTAACTGCAAGTCCAAGTTTAAGAGCGGAAGCTTCACAGCCTCTGTGGGTGAAAAATCAAACAGAGCAGACTAAATAGATTACAGTAATTAGGAGATGCAATATCCAGAGAAGAACAAAACGGTACTTTCTTTGGGGGACATTAGCTGTTGCCYGGGTGAAAAATAAAGTTTTCCCAACTGATCTGTTCTGGCTAATGTCCTTGCAGATAGACTTTGGAATAAATAATGCAAAGCCATTGGTCTTGGTTTGTATTTGATCAGTTATACCACTGACTTTTCCTGTTTAAATTCATTCATTTAAAGAATAAATAAAAAATACATTTAGTAATTGAAAGGAAAACTAATGCTGTTTTCCCAGCAATTGAAAACATGGGATGCTGTCTTGCATGCAGCTAGTTGAGAGCTGTAACTGTAGTTGTAGGGAGTTTTGTTCTGCACCCCTCTGGCCAGGGGATTGCTAAGACTGCCCTCGAATTCATCACTGTCCACAGTGGCTTTACTGGTGCAGACCAGGATTCAGTCTCTCACTCACTGAGCYTCTCAGTGCTGCAATTGCTGACAGCTGTATCAGGACAGCAACTGCTGATGCCAGTGACATCTGCCACCACTCGTGCTTCAAAATGGAACAGCAGGACCTGAAAGCAGGGCAGGATTGAGTACTGGAGCTTGGGAAYGAAACAGAACTATCAGGAGTAGGGCAAAGAGCTTGCTGGTGCATCCAAGCCTCTTTAACACTTCTGGGTGAGTAGCAATACAGTGTGCTGTGAGCAAATAAACACTACTGAGATCTTCKGTTTTTAAGGTTCAGTCTCATTGCACTTGCCACAAGTAAATGCTAYACTAAGGAACAAATTAGTGGAGGAGGTCTCTTTTCTGACTGAAATCCAAATTACTCTTCTGCTGCCACCTGAGCTCCTCTACACATTACAAAGCCAGTCTTGGCCCTAGCAAGTCATCCCTGTGAAGAGTGGAAGAATGCTGCTGGCAGTCCCACAGCCAGGCAGTGAAAATGCTAAGCTCTCCTTTCTCCTCTCCTGYTGCCCAAACCTCTGGGCTGCAGGYCTGGTAGAGCCCCCMGACTGCTGCCCACACCAGCTGCCCTGGCAGTGCMARGCTCCTCCAGGCTTGCTCCTGGTTCTGGGGTGCTCCCTYWCCATGGCACTGAACAGATATTSCCCCCTGAGCCACCTCRCCCAGCTGCACGGCCCTGATGCCAATTGCTGTCTACAGAAACAATGCACCTTCCCCTTTGGTCTCTTTTTCCATGTGCAGAATCTTCCCAATTAGTGATAGTTTTTTGGCTGTTTAGTTGATCTGTTCCATGTTTATGTATGAAAGTTTTCTTCAGCCTGTTTATTCCGCATCCAAGGGTTTAATCAGCAATTGTGGTTAAGGGTAGATTGTGTTTTTATTATCTGCTTAATCAGATGAAAGAAGGCTCTCTTCTCTTTTTTAAAAAAAAATTATTCTCAATTCAAAAAAACTGCTGAGACTTGTTCTGTAAGCAGAGTGCAGCCTTGTACCTCCTCTGTGAGGGAAAGCAATACTGCCTGGGGAAATATCTTGTACAGAATCTTCCTTTCAAATCTGTTTTTAAAACAGTAGTGACACTGACATGATCAATTTGATAAAAACCAACTGCTGACTTCCTGAACCTTCTGCCAGCCTTGGACMACTGAAAATGCACTAATTAGAACAGCTTATCCCTATTTATTTTTATAGATACATATATAAAGTTTAAATATGTAAACTAATATATGTAATCAATGTATGAACACTTCTTTTACTTGAGTTTAGTATTGATTCCAGCAAAGCATGATTATGCTGAAAGAYAGAAAAACATAATAAAATAAATTGCATTTTAAATCCCCTAGAACTGTTCTCTGCTCTTCCCAAGCTATTTGCTTCTCAGCCAGGTGTCTCCTGCCCTTGCAGGAGGAACACGTACCTGGCTGGAAACCAGGCTGCAGGAGAAGGACCCAATGTCACAGCAGCGTCCTCACCACTGGTTTTAGATCAGTGACAACTCATCAGTTTTCGCCCTTTAATATTCTCCTCACAGCTCTCTATGGCATTGGTGTTCCTTTTGGGAACCAGTGCTGCACTCAAGTTCTTTCCTTGCCACTGCAAAGAATTTGACASCAATATTTCCACAGGATCTGAATCAGGGAGCTCTCTGTGGCCACTTGCTCTTCCATAGACTGGGGTTGCTGGATGATGGCCTCTCCAGTGCTGTCCAGTGGTGTCACCGGTGGTGTTGTGCTTAATGGTGACAATGGTGGCAGGGCTGCACACCCCTCCTGTGCTGTGCTTGTTCCTCCCCCCATTCTCACGTCCCTGCCATGGGATCACGGCCACCACCCTCTGCCACACACACAAGCCCAGCCACCAGCCCAGTGCTGCTCCAGCAGCTGATCCACTGGCTGTGGGGCTGCCTTCTGATCTGGGACAGATGTGACAGGAATAACTGGGTCCCTCTGGCAGTGTCACTGTGTTCGCAAATCCCCTCTAAGCCAAAATGAATGTTCATGCAGCACCTCTGCTCTGTCCTTCCTCTTCCACTAGAGCCCATGACAACAGATAAAACCCTCCAATACAATCTTTTCTTGCATCACAGCCAGCACTTGACTTTCAAGAGATTTTCATCAGCTTCACAGAGCACTACTGTGGCGTTACTTCAAGTGCTAAGTGATTGAATTTAAACCTGGAGACTTCCTTGGAGAGGCTCATTGCAGACCAAGGCACTCCATGCAATCACTCCTGGATCCTCTAGTGATAATTGGACACCAGTCAAGGCTGCCAGCTCTGCAGAAATCTGCATCCTAGGACAGCTTGCACAAGGACAAACTTCCAGCAGAGAACCCAAGGAAGAATGGTCAACACAAGAGAGTTTCTCATAGTTTTCATCATTATACTGTCTCTTAATGGAAAGCACTGCTTTGGCAAATGCCGTTATTATGTGTTGGTTTTGTTGACTTTTTTCTCAGTTCCTTGTGAGGGCAAATGCCAGCCTGATGATTTCTGACAGCAGGTAAGATCTACCTTGTGGATTTCACCCATTTCATATCTTGGTGAAATTTGCCTCCCACTCTTCGGCGTGATGGGACAGGGGGTTATTCTTGCTTCTCCTCTCAACTCCATCCAGCAGGTGGGAAAATGGTGATTTCCTTGCAAAGCTGTGACTCTGCCTGCATTTTGTTCAGGTTTTGCATAGGTTCAGCTGAAGATTTSTTAGCAGCTACACAGGTGTAAATGAGAAACAGCTTCATGCCTGACTCATCCAACACTGCACCACACATCACACCTGGCAAGAGCTCCTGTTTAGCAGCTGCAGTGCAGATTTCTTGCTCTCAGAAGGGGGCTGGGAGGCCAGAGACCTCTCTGAGGAGGGACTTAAAAACAAAAATCTGTGAGGCCGCAGCTTATGCCCTCTTATTTCCCAGGCTGCCTGCACCCACTGCCAGAGCAAGACCTGCCCTGTCTCTCTGGCGAGGGGGCTCTCCTGCCACCTGGACCACAGGTCTTCAGACATCAACTTTTCTGCCTCTGCCAGATGGAAATATTGGAGGAAACAAATGTGTTCCCAAAAATAGTGCCTCKCTTTGTGGCTTTGAACAGCCATGTGTCACTCACTCTCCTGCTGGGTCTGACTTCTTTAGGTACAGCTGGCTGCTCTGRGTAAAGAGGGCTATTACATCTTCCCAGGACAGATTGTCCAGATGATGGACATACACAAAGATTCAATCTTTAAAAAAGCCCCAAACCCCAGGAGAAGAACAATTGAAYCAGGGCAGGGCAGAGGCAGCACAAGGCAGCAGTTGGGAGTCCTGGAGGCCACCACTAGCCCCGCTCCCCTTACCCAGGGCCACCAACACCCACTGGGGTCTGYTCCCTCAGGCCCTGCTCGTGGGGCTCTGGGGGTGGCCACGATGACACGGGGGTGGCTGTCACTGCAGTGTTCTCACAGTCCAGCCCTGAGTGCAGCTGAATGTGCTGGACAGGCCGTGAGGGTGCAGAGATGGAAATCATGGCAGCAGGAAGGAACAGAGCAGTCCTGCTCCAAGTCTCCACTGAAACTCAGGTTTGAGGTTAAACACAACACACAAACTTAAAACAAACAGGTGGGAGGGTTTTCCAATCATGCAGGGAACYTTTTCCTCCTTTTCAACTCTTGTGCCATCTGCCCAGACACAGCACAAGCCAGCAGGGAAGGCAAAGCAGGCCATAGCCAAACCCCTGCCCTGTAATGCCTCATAAAATTCATGCAAATTTTAGAAAGCAATTGAGAGRTCTGGAGCTTCCTCCACCTGTCACTGGCTTATTTCTAACAGATGCCATAATGAGGCACCTGGAGGACAGGATCATTTCGTTTTCTTTACAGTAATCACAATTTAGTGGGTCTGTAATGTAATAAGAGTGAGAAGGGAAGAGCAGCAGGAAGAGCTCGCTGATTCTTAGGCCTGATGAGCAGCAGCACAGCAGCCCTGCCCTACCATGTTAGCAATTACAGCTTTGCAGTCCTATCTTGCAATAAAATCTGCCTGCTGCTGTCCTTGGGGGTCAGGTATGCTGGTCCAAGGCACAACCACCTAGAGGCTGAGTGCTTCTTACAGCAGGCAACAGTCCAGCACACTGCAAAAGCCAGCAGTTTCCAGAGACACAGGTACATATTGCAGCTCCTACCAACTCAGCTGGGCTTTCCTGGGGCCATTGCTCACCCCCAAATGCACCCAGTGCAGCCAGAGCACCCAGCAGGGCTGAAGCCAGAGCTCAGAGGCACATCTGCCCTTGGGGAATCCCAGCTGGAATGGCAGAGCACTGGGACTTTTGCTGGAATGGCAGAGCACTGCCTTCAGCTGGCAAAAATACCTAGAGACGACCCACAGAGCTTGGTGCTGCTTATGGATTTAAACACAGACTTGCCTGCAGCTTTTTCTGCAGAACAAATTSCCTGCTGCCCTGGGCTGGCCGGTGAGCACTCTTTGGGCTCCCTTTGCATCCAGGCAAAGCTGATGTTCCTCATCTGGGCAGGGCTGGTGCTCCTCAGCTGGGCAGGAGCTGCAGCAGCATGTGTCTAACGTGCAGTGCAGAGCTCAGCCAAGCTGCACCCTCACCCACTCCTGTTCTGAAAACTTATTTTACTGACAAAAAGGCTCCCTGGTGCAACTGGTGGGAATTTTCCCCTTGCTTCCCAAAGCCCTGTGGATTCACTGATGGCCGTGCTGCTCCAGGCTGGCCTTACAGGGAACTTTCCATGAGAAATCTCATGGAAACAAAGATCCAAAATGGTTGGCTGTACGTTATTTGCTGTGATGCTCCTGGGAGTGTTCTCAGGGCTGAGCACTGTCCTGCCCTCTTTGAAGCAGAGCCGGGACCATGCCGGGGCACCGGCTGCAGAGCGCCACTGGAGTGGCATGAAAATGCTGTTCCTAGGCTGCCATTCCACACTTTAAGTACCCTCCTTTTCCTATTTCAGTCTAACAGGTTCTAAATAAAGCAATATTTCAATTGGTTTTGCCTTTGCAAAAAAGAGTTTTTTGAAGTCTGGTACTACCTTGCAATGAGAGGTAATAAACAGATCTATTGATAATGGCACAGTGCAGACATGACCGAGCCTCTCTCTACTGTGAAATATCTAACAGTGCTAGAAAAAAACCTCACTAATACTGTGGGTGTGTGCTCAAATGTATTTCTTTTCTTGCTAATTCTTCCAGGGCAGAGGGAAATGTAGCAGTGCAGCTGACAGCATCTCTCCAATAATGAAATCCTGCAATTCAGTAGTTTTTCACACTCACAGTGGCATCACCTTTGTCCTATTTGTATTCCACCAAGAGGCTTAGCAAGATGAGAAAAGCTGCTTCAGAAGCAACTGTGATAATGTCTGCAACTGAGATGTGGATTTGGGGGTTTATATGTTGTAAAACATCTTCCTATGCTGGAGGGCATTTAGCAACAGGTAAAAAACCAATTTCATTAGCTATGTGATTTCCCCATAGTKTCAGATCTACCAACTGAATCACAGAGTAAAATGCTAAAAAGTTTTATTTTAGGCTTTTTGTAGGGCTGCCACAGTGGCATTTGCTGAGATTTGTATAGGTCTGAGTTATAGAAAGAAGACAAGTTTTGAGGAGGTCTAGATAGGAGAAAATGAGGATGACTCATGTTTAAAACCAGCAGGATTTCTGTTATCAAATACTTGTCATGGCTACAACAAAAGAGTGACTGTAGCTCCAACTGGAGGAGCAAACCATGAGCTTCAGAAGGTCAGTGGGGGAGAGCATTTGCAGCTCCCATTGTAGTGATCACCCCCACACCAAGGAGACACTTATTTCTGAGTTTAAACATGATGAACATGCAAAGCACAGATTTAAGGGCATCTGCTAATGTTAATCTAATGATGGCTTTATTCAACAGCTCTTAAAGATTCTTCAATTCTTTTATTCAGACCTTCGTCTGTTATGAGTGAATCAGATATACCAGGCAAAAACCAGTTGTTGCCACTGAAGAAACTGCATGTTTCAGTATAGCCTARTGCAATGAATCTCGAGGACCTGACAGCATATTCTGTGTCCTTCCTTTTAAAGGAATTGTAGGGAATATTTCTGGGTTTTGTTGSGTTTTGGTTAGTAACAACAGTTGGGTGAGTACATCAAGCCAAGGTGTCAGGACTGTAGCACTGACTGTAGTTAATGATCAGTGGSGCAATTTCACTGCTGTTCCAATGCCTTGTGGTGACTGCCATGAGACTTTTTCTCCTCCTTAGCTTTTGGTCACACACAGGGGGGTCACACAAAGTGGGGCTGGTCATCTCACCTGCCCACTGAAAGTATACCTGTATTTCAGACAAGACCTCAGCAGGGCCTTCTTCAGCTCTCTGGTGCCTTCCTACCCACCCACCCACTCCAGTTCTCCTCTCCCAGTGTTATCTTTGACTCTATCTTGATTAAGCTGCCTACCTTTGCAGGACTGACAGAGAAAGCTTCTGGAGGATAGTGAACTAATGTATTATTTCCCTGTTCAGAGGGAGGCTGCACAATTAGACCATCCCTAGCAATTGTCCAGAGTGTTCTAAACAAATTTCTACAACAAAGATGACATTACAYCCCTGATACACACTAGAAGGGGCCTCCAGTTTGGGAGGTTTGTCWATGTGCCCATGTAAGCCACTCTTGCTGCCAAAGACAGTAACATCACCTCTCGCTGCCACCCTTTAAGAACAGCTCATTACAGCACCCTTTGCATGGACAAATTTACCACACTCATTCTAGTAATTTGCACAMAAAACATACTCAGGTGCTTTATTTTTTTCCTCACAGGTTAAAACCATCTGGTTTTTTTCTCTCCTGGACTCTTTCAAAATTTTCTGTGGTGTCCCTAAAGTGTGGCCCTGTGGACCAGACAYAGTGTTAAGCTCAGGCTTCAGCACAGCTTAGCCTGGAGCAGTGATTATCTCCCTCACCATATGAACACAACTGCTGTCAGCATCTTCCAGGGCAATCTTTGCTTTTTATGTAGCAGTATCACCATTTGATTCATATTTTGTTTGCAACCCAGCTATAATCCACAGATTATTAAATCCCAAACTGCTACTTATAAAGGCATTTTTTATTTTCATTCCATTTRTGCTTATTTATTTCCCTCCTGAATACAGTATTTTCCACTTTTTTCTTTTCTTCCTGACCTTTCCTCATTTATTAGAACCATTTTTGAATTTATTCAGGCCTCCCAACTTGCAATCCTGGTGAGTCGATATTTTCACTCATTTTATAAATGTAGCCTCTAACTCCTTGGTTTATTSCATTAATGACAATGTTTGCCAGAAACAGCCATGAAAGGCTCCTGCTGGACTYTCCTTTCCTCCAGATTTTAATACCTACTGATATTCTCCATTCCCTCCTGCTCACAGAAAGCCATCAGCCAAGGCTACCTGATSATTCCTGTACTTTCAGGGGCTTTCTACCTGTACTGTGGAAGTATTTAATCTTCTCCACAGCCTGCAGTAGCCCTTTGCTCATGAAAGTGAGCCATTTTGCTTCCCCCCCACCTTCCAAATTCCCTCTGGCTGGTGACTGCATCCTGATGGCCCACTCAATCTAAAACACAGCATTCAGTGCTCATCACTTTGCACATCCAGTCAATTGCTTTGATTTCATGATCAGCCTGAAGCAAAGCAAAGCAAACCACARAGCAGCCTGTGGCACAGGGACACACAGGCCACCCAGTCATTGTGGCAATCTTGCATCTTGTCAAGGCTGGGCAGAATTTTTGCTCCCTGGGAAACAGGGCAGTGCAGAAGCGATGGAATTGCTCACATCCATGCCCACTGTGGCTTGGGAAGGATGTCCCACCACCCCGTGGCACACACTGCCCTAGGATCCACATTGCACGATTGCTGGACATGTGTCTCACAGCAGCTGTACATCTTCTGCAGGATGGGTTATCTGTAAGAACACTCAGTCACTTCAATGCCTTTGAAGGTTTGCAAGATAAAATCAGCAAATAAAAATTCCAGCGATGACATTTATTACTGGCAAATGTTGGGCTGTAAGCATATGCTCCAAAATAAAGTACTCTATACCCTTTGCTTAGATGGCCAACTTGAAAATACCAGTCACTTGCACTCTCATGGCAATGCAAAATGCTGGCTGGAAAGAAAACCTGAAATCATACCCTACCAGCTCAGCGGCAAAGAAGCAAAAATCCACCATGAAGTGCTGCAGAAAACGTGTACTACTGCTACAAGCCAGTTTAAAAGTAGAGGACATTTCACATGCAAAACATGARCAGTATGGAACAGCAACCCAACAACAGGAATGGACACAGTCTGTCCTGAAAGCATTTCTGCTGCCATGACAACAACCTGCTTCCCCACACACATTCGTTCAGCAGGGCTTGTCCTGCTCTCACGCATCACCCTKGCTCTGGTAGTTCACTTGTCATCATCAGAAAGTTAYAGAMCACCTCTGGCAGGGRGGCCAACCCCACAGAAACCTCCCTGATCATTTGCCCAAATTGTCTGACAGTCCTGAGTGCCCAACAGTCCTCTGAGTTTTTCCAGTTGACTCACAGGATATCTGAAGTCTCAAAACTGCACCTGGTACCTGACCCAAGGCTTTATTATTTTGAGAACAAGTGATCAGATTATCTCAGGCAGCCATTATTCAAATCTAAGACACCTTCCTGTCATTATCTGCTTTGTGGTCCACTATAACCTCACRCTCTTTCGCAGAATTGCTGCACAGCTAAAAAGGGCTATAACTGTGCAGTAGGTTTTTGTTGCTCCAGTACTCTTACCTATTTGCCCTGAATAAGTTTGCTACGCTTTCAGGTATCTTTTCTAATTCATAAAAATAATTTCAAGTTTTAATCCCATTTTTGGAAGTGATTAAACTATCTCCAGTTGGTATAATCCAATAATTTGATAACATTTTTTTTTATATTGCTTCATGAATGGAATGACTGAATAATACCAAAAGCAAGACAAGTCCCTATGGAACAGCAATTGTTTTATTTCTCTACTTTGAACACAGAAAACTAATAGGATTTCTCTGAACAATCTAACCAGCCTTATGGTACTTGACAAGACTTCAAACAAACCTAGTATCTTCTGCTTTGCTTTTAAAATGTCATGTTAAAGCAGCTGTTTCTTTTTTTTATCCTGAAGTTCATTATATTACTTTTCAAGAAAATAGTTTCAAAATTGTGTATTACTACCATATTTTTATTGGTAGAGGTAAAACTAAGTCTAGATTTATTTACTTTTAATTGACTATTTAATTAAATTATTATCCCTCTTCTGCGAAGCCTGAAGGAAAAAACCCTGAATATTTAGGTTTTCCCTAATGTACTAAATGCTCATCCTTTTGTTAAATAATTGATTTAACTTTCCTTCCCTTTGTAGTAGAAGTTTCATTAGGCTTTAGCAGTCATAATTTTTTTGGTTTTCTGTTCTTTTTCCACACATATCTTGCTTTTACATTTATGCATAGCTACATATTCTCCCTTTCTATTCTTGTTGATTTTTCTGTTTAAAGAACTTCTGGTACAATTATAATGGCCTCTTACTATGCTCCCTGGTTTCCCATTGCATTGCTGTAATTTGTCATTATGTGTCCTTTTATTASTTCTCTAAGATGATAAATAATTTATCATTCTGTTTGTTTCAGCCATTTCATGAAATATCCTGCAGTGAATTTCATCTGTTCCTACTTAGGTGAGAATTTCCAGCCTTCCAAAATGCAGCTTTTCAGAGAACACTACCTTCCTGAATCTTTTACATCATCTGCTTCAGACACCTCCCTGGGGCACGACACAACAAACTTTTTTTTTAGACAACTGAGCTGATTTGAAGCCCATGTAAATTCTAAAGTATACAGCTTTACATCTATGCCTAAAATTACAAATTCTATTTTGTAACCAAGATGAAACCAGTTTCTTCTTCCAGATTAGCAAACAATTCCTCACTAGTCTGAATCAACTCTAAGAATCACTCTTGAATTAAACTCTACAAGCCAGTGTTCCTCCTCATTTGTAGGAACATTTGTGCAATTTGCCCCACCAGAAAATTTTCTGCATGTGTTACAAAGAAAGCATCTGTCCCCAGATGGATAAACCAATGGAAGAGAGCTTTTGTCAAGGCCAACCATTCTCTCAGGACAACCCATTTGTCACATAACAAGTTCAGATTTTACCTTTCCTAAACATAAATACTCTCTGCTACTCTTCATGGCATGGCAAGTTACCAGGTTACCAGCTAGCATTTCTTGGGAAGGAATAGGAGGTTTGTGTTCCTGAGAATAAAGCTAGAAGTAAAAATGGCTGTGTGTGATCTTTTGGAAAAATTTGAGCTTTGAGCATTAACTCTCATTCCTAAACTGGAATGAGAGCTAACGTGAATCTACATGATGATTCTCACACATTACAGAATCAAGATGTCAAACATGTGGACAGGGAAACTCACAGGTCTGAAAAACGCCTTTTTTTACCACAATACTCAGTCCACTTATCATAACTATTTCTTTCCATTAAATATGTTATATTTAGAACCCAATACCAAACAGAAGAAAAACAACCCAACAGTGTGGAATAGAATATGCTAGCACTTAGGCTGGATAGAAAAAATAACTTCGATTAAGTAATACCCATCTTTGAAAGTTGTTTTGCTTGTTAAATGAACTGCTAAATTAGTTTTGAGATTAATCTTCGAACTAATAAAAGATGCTCGCTAAATGAGAGCTAATAAATTACTCTCAACTGAGTAAGTTTGTTTTCTGGCCTTCAAGTCATATGTTAAATGGCCCACTGGGAACCAACAGAAATATCAGCATAAAGATTTGTCTAATCAAATGAAACAACAGAAACATAGTACTACTTCAGTTATTTCTGAAGAGTCAACACTGTAAGAGCAAAAAAATAAATGCAAAAGATGAAAGGAGAACATCACCACCATTCAGTAGATTTAAACTTACTTTTTATGATGCACTTTCATCAAAATTTGTAGTTGCCAAGTATCAAATTTCACTCATGCAACATCAATCCACTAAGAAATACATATTTTGGTGAGAAAATTAAAGTCCATATTTATGTAAAAACTGTTTTGAAATAAAAATACAACAATATTTTCTTTTTTACAAAAAAAAATTTGGCTAACAGAATAATTATTTGGAAAACGTAATTTCCCACATGAAATAGTTAAAGGAAGTTAAATATATTTAAAAATGGAAGATTCTGCATTTACACAGTTATATGCCATTAATATTGAAGATATGTTTTCTGGCAAAAAACTTCTCATGCTTAAAAAAACGCACCTTAGTTTTATACTGTACATTACAACATACAGTAGTAAGAAACAGATTTAGTAAACAGGTTATATGCAAAGAAAAAAGTTACTTATACAAGACAGTTACAACTGTGACACAAGAAAAATTAAAATGTTCAGTTTAAACAGTATTTGAAGGCAATTCACAATCAATTCAGGAGTTTTGTGAAATTTAAGGCCATTAGTTTAAATAAAATGTATCTGACACAAACTCACAAAATTGTGTATTTTGTACAAAATATACATGCAAAACCATTTTATAATTATATATGAACAGGCATATAATAAAATTTTTTGGGTCGTTCTGTACACAAAACTGTGCACAAAGCAACATAGTTGTGCAATTTTAAACCAGTTAATTAACTTTATCATTCATGCACCCTGAATGCAAATGTGATTAAATGACAATATCAAACCCAAATATTAAGAGTCAGCATCCCTTTGAATGGGCAATCTAGACAAAAAAAAAAGTTACGATTTTAAATTTTTAAAGTTTAAAATGGTCTATTATAAAACATCTGCTGTAATCGCTTCAAAAGATATTCTGATGCAAAATTTCCAGTGCTTTAAGGAATGCATGATATGGTTTAATGAGCTCAGTGAGTCAACTATAATACTCTGATAGTTCTGGATTGAGGTAATTTTCTTTAATTAAATATAACAAGTAACTATTCTAATTTGTTTCAGTAGTTAGTTTAAAAAACTGTAAACTTAGATAAACTTAGAAATTGGAGAATCTCTGAAAAAAGACACATACCTCCCCCTCAAGAGTCTGGAGTTAGTTATAAATCATATGCAATTATGTTACTCRCATTTAGGAGCTGAAATTCTCAATATATGAGATGAATGGATTACTGAGCACTGATTGAAGCACTTCAGTTACTTGAAAACACACAGATATTTGTCCTTTTCTTAGCTTTCATTTTTATTTGTCTGGACAAACATTCAAAGAGATATTGCTTCTCTTGTTACCTTGTGACAAACTATTGCAAGCTAGAAGACAATGTGAGTCAATATTCCAAACTCTTATTCTTAAGAATAGTTATAAAAGTACTGAAATTTAAAAATAGTAACATGTAAACATTGATACAGAGTAATAGCATTCCTATACATTTATATACACATAGTATTCAGAGAGGACCCAATCTTCTGAGTTGAAAACCTGACTTGTGCTTTCCCCTTCCAATAAATACATCGAAAAAGTAGGGTGTTTTGATTAAAAAAAAAAAAAAGTCTCAGAACATCAACATTTTGCTCCTAGCATTTAAAAGCTTTCCAGTTGCTTACGCAACTATAGAATTTTGGTATGTGAAGACAACTTTTCTAGCTCCAAAAAGTTATCAGAAGCTACTGCTGCATCCAGAGATTTGTGATAAATGCCAAGCACTTCAGAGCAGTCATATCTGAGTCTGCAACACGTGAATTGGGGGTGTGTAAGGTGGTGGTGCAGGTGATGGCTTTATTCCTCTGACTCTCATGTAGGACAGAAACTGCTCTGGGATTTCAGCCAAAACATCTTTAGCAAGTCTTGCCATGCTTAACACGTGGTTTCCACTTCTGTCAATGTAATCCCGGAAYGGCACAAACTACAGAATGAAAGAGATGTTCACTCAGGTCATTATGCACAGAGTATCTCTTACAACATAAAAATAATAAAGTTTAACTTAGGGAGTTAAGAGCACTTGAATATGTTACCTTACACATTTTTATGTATATACACAATACCTTGTKGTTTTTATTATATATTTTACAAATACACAGTGTCTCTCTGTTTTGATACATCTGTCTTCTAATAGAAATAGTGTCATGCTTTCACTTGGGTGAACCCCTTCATATAAACCATGGCTAGCTCCGATTGCTGATGATATGCTTTATTGATATATTTAGGYTATCTCTCAATTCTTTCCATACAAAAAGATAATTTTGCCTCAGAAAGCTATTCCTAGCTTACACTCCCTGATCCTGGGGCTCTCCCACCCAATTGCCTATACTCTGGCACTTGGTGAATAGATTTTTTTGACCTCTGAAGTGAACAAAATAGAAAGAATGACTTTAAAATTCTGACTATTTTGCATTATACCTAGCAGAACTATAAACCACCTGAACAGTTTTGATATGATACTAACAAATGCAAAAAGGATTGGATCAAAGAAGTTGTTATGTGATACCCAGATGTTCAACACCTAAACCAGTTATCTGCCCAGACCTGGCTTGGATTTTGTAATATTTAATGAGATGCTTGTGTTACTGGCATAGAAAAAAGAAGCAATCCAGGCTCCTTGATTCTTTTTCCTTATGTAAAATGCACATGCAGTCTGAGTTATAGAACAAAATCCAAAGAGACCACCTTACCCATTACTCTGCAGACATGAAATCTCAGACTACTGTTCTGTAGCAAAGTGGGGCTATTTCAACAGTATTATTGTTGAAATGCAATTATACAACACGGATGGTCTGATTTACCTCTTTCTTGCCTCCCCTTACACCGTGGAGATCTCAAAGGAGCTGAAGTAACTATGGACAGGTAAGCAAATCTAGAGATGTACAAGGACAGCTAATACAGAGAAGTAGAGATGACAGAGGAATAGAAAGATCCAAGAGAAACCAAATGGAAACCAGTGGGACATCAAGTGCTTTTTCTATAATTTAGGAGTTTAATTAAAAAGGCTAATATGCAAAATTCTCAAGAGAAACAACAGGTGGATYACTATGAGTAAGAATTCTCCTAAAACATCTTAAACAGCAAAAGGATAACAGAGGAACAGGAATTAAACAAAACTGAGGAAGAATTGGTACACATGTAATACAGAGTCCCTACAATACATTTAAATACTAGAGAGGAGGAAATAATTTAGAACATGAATTGCAGCCAGTAGTAAATATAATACATACAGTGACTCACTGTTAAAAAWTTTTTCCTGTACTAATTTAATCAAAATGTTTGACAATACTGTTAGAATTAATGAGTAATTTCACTAGTTTATTTTAATGAACCTAATACACAAAAAAATAAGCTTTTAATATTTGAGTAGTTGGTTTTATAAAGGCAAATCAATTTTAGCTGGCCAGATACAAAATAAAGGTCAAACCAAACTTAAAGGGTTTGACAGAATCCCTTTTTATTTAGTTAGTCAGTCTATAAAGTAAATACTTGTTAGCATTTAGACAGAAAAAGAGCACAAAATAATACTGTCTTCAGGTAATTCAATATGGCATGGGGCAACATTCTGATATAAATAGCAAATAAATATTTTATTACAATTATGATATGCAATGAATTCCAAAGAAATACAAGAGGGTATTCATTGCATTCAAAAAAAAAAAAAAAATCAGCATAGGTTAGTGAAGCTCTGATGCAATGCATTTTCACAAATCTTGTTTATAACACTTTAGAACTCTATCCATTTATGCTCTTTGAATGTAAAATGTTAGGGCTGCTGCTGTYCAGAGAAAATAAGTTGCTTATATTTAAATGCATTTAAACCCAAGTGTAATGAAKGCCAGAGACTCCTGGCACGGCACATGGGGCGTTGCAGAAACACCAGCTTGGGTTAACCCCACTACTGCTCTGTTGAAAGCACTGACAGCAAAACAGATCACAGGCAGCCCCTCTCCAGCCCAATATGGGCTACCAAGGAGCACTACAAAGGCTTTGACAAAATGACAAACATTTWATCTCCTGTTCAGCTGTCCTACATCATCTCTACTTTTATAATTACCTCTCTGACAACAGTGACTAAAGCAGCTAGCATGTTTTACTCTTCTAAGAGTTTTGGTATCATCWCACTTTCCCATCAGTTGTTATCTCTGTATGTTGCAAAAATGAAAAAAASTATATTTTTCAACTATTTGAATTCAGGAATCCATGACTTTCTTTAATGKATATCCATGAAGAGTATGAGGGTAATTTAACTTGTCATCTTATGCTCATTTTTACCTCCATTTAGAAAAAAAATAGAGAGGAAATTTTAATGTAGTATGCAAGAAGACTGAGAAGACTGAAAAAAAAACATCTGATCATTTTTATTTTCATATATTTATGTGGCTTTCTTTATTTTTGTATTCTAATAAAACTAAACTATAAAATCAGGAGTCAGTCAAATACATTTTTTGAACATTTCCTTGGATTGAAATATTATATCTCCCAGCAGTTATCAAWCAATCCTTAAACATTCACATATCATGTATTTGTAACATTAAACATTTTGGAAAGTTTGAGTTCCTGCAGATATAAATGAAAACCAATATACATATCCCAAAGTTTATCAGGTWCAATCTGATCTTAATTATCATGCAATATGAGCTATTCATATAGCTTAGTTATTCTCTCTCTATATATCCATATTTAACTAAACAAAAAATCCAGCCTGTCTTGAAGGGAAGTAAGTGAAAATAAGAGGAAAAAAAGTGAATACTATGAAGTTTGACAAATAGCAGGAATAAAGGAAGAATAAGAAATGGAAGATCTAAGGTGAGATTTGAATGTCAGGATGCCTGTTGGTGTTTAGGAGGCATTTGGACAATGCCCTTAATAACATGCCTTAACTTTTAGTCAGCCCTGTAGTGGTCAGGCAGTTGCACCAGATGTCTGTCGTAGGTCCCTTCCAACTCAAATATTCTATAAATGCATTCAGCCAATACCAGGGAAATACGCCTTTCTTTAAAAGATTTAGTTTTATACAGGTACCATTCTTTCTAGAGAAACCATGTTTCTCCAGATTTTCAGTAGCTAACTCTTCCCCCATGGCTGTATAACACTACGACTTTGTGACAGTGTCCTGCCAGTTAGGGGTTATTTCCTAACAAATGCAGACCCACTACTATGTGTTATTAAAAAGGCATAGAGGTATCACAGAGAGTTTCTGAGCTTGCTATGAACACCTCAAGATAAAGCATGTCACTGCTAAGGTAAAATGAAAGTAGGAATACAGACAATAATTCAAAGAAACAGTAATTCAAAACAAAGCGAGTAAAATCTATGAGAATGTATTTTCTCTCCCACCTGCACAATGTCTCTTTCTGCAAACCTTCCTCTTGAAGAAATTCTCACTACATCCCCATCCAGTTCTTCCATAGCTTAAAAAACAAAACAAAACAAACAAAAACCTATGAGTTCAGGTACACAACAAAATCTTACTGAGAAAAAGTTCAGACAATTTATACTTCAAAGCAACAAAACCAACCATTCTTTTTTAGATCACTTTTAAGATCATTTGTACCAGAAAATACTTAATGTTCTGTAGCTATTTTGCATTTTTTCATGGTGACAATATCTATTTTCTAACTTTATTGTCACCTTCAGAAAAAAAACCAGACTATGACAAAGCTTTTATCCTTTCATCTCTCAAAACAGCAAGTATATCTGGTTTTGTAAGGCAATATATATACTTTCATAGGTGGAGAARAATTTGCCTTCCGCAGCTATTGTTCCAGAAGATACTGTAGAATAYAGCACAAAGAGCTAATAACTCACATTCATACTGAAAAAGCAATATCTCCTGATGCACAGGAATGAGGAGAGTGTAAAAAAAAAATATAAAATTTATTGGGTAATTCTTCTTGTATCATCTGAGCAAGATCCAGGAAAGCTCTGTTGTCCAGACACCTGGAAGCTATTCTTGGTAGAAAGGTGTATCTGCTCTCTTGTCAGTGCTGAATGGATGGATTTGGGATCTCAGATTATTGCTCAGGTTCTGGTTCTGCAATTCTACAAACCTTCTTTCAGTGAATGCTATTAAAACCAAAACCCTGCACCACTGAGCTTCTCAGGGGCTTACAAACTAGCCTGAATTCACTGAAACCAGCACTTCAAAACYTAGTTCCTCTGAAGAAAGAGCTAGAAAGTATAAAAGACACTATCAGGAGCCAAGCTGACCAGAGCATATTTGTTCAAAGAAAAAAGTCAGTAGGTCTGCAGAGCATGTTGCCCAATGATGCTGTTGCAAAAACGTACATGTGTTCAAACCAGGAGACTGAAAAAGTATTTAAAGGAGTTTCACTATAACAATTTTCAAAACAGACATAAAATGCATCCTGCTCAGGAAACTCCAACCTAAAAACAGCATTCAGGGAAGTATCATATTTGCTTAGTGTGTTCTTAACATTCTCTAGGAAACTATCCATGGCCATGTCAGATACAGAATACCTGGCAAAACTGCCCCTTTTKTGGCCTGTTACAGACATCCTCACATACTTTAAGTAAAGCTCTGCCAATTGTATGTGTCATCTACCCAAGATTCAGACTTTTAAGAGCTCCAGTGGTACTCCCAGGGGCTGGGAGATCAAGGGAACAGTGACATGTGAAGAGGAGCAGCTTGGTCTCTCTACAGCAGAACTGAAGCTTCAGTGGCAATTGAATGTCAAGGCAATGCCTAAACATACAACCCCTGCACACACTTCTGCAGCATCCACAACAGGCATGGAATCTGTTGCTTATTCCAGAAGGAATTTCTGTAGATGGAAAAGTCATTTCTCTGCCCTTCTGGGCACTGAGGAACTACAGGCTTGGCATAMACCTAACAGGTGAATCTCACTGAGGCAGTACACTCCAGGATTGTGGCTCCAAAGATGGAAACTGCATCTGCAGTACAAACACATCCTGAGTGGAAAAGGGGGAGAGGTAACACCCCAACATGTCCTGACTGTGAAAGGGAGCCTGGGCAAATCCAGGGACTAGACAAACAGGGAGAAAGGGAAAACGCAACCGAGAGCTGGGAGAACTGTAACACAGGACCATGTTGGAGTTCTCAGGAGTAAAAATGAAGTATATAAATTTCCATCGTATACATTTATGAATATAAACTCTTTTCTCATTGATTGTGGCAGAGAATCATCTGAAGTGTAAGTGTKCACCTGGACAATTTCTTCATGGAATAAAATACTTAAAATTATCACTAATACACCACTTGCCAAAAAGGATAACAATAATGCTTGTAATAAAATAAATTCAAAAGAAAGGGGTTTTTTTGTCCTTTTTTTTTAATTTTTGTTTTCATACACTTAAAATATTTGTAAAAAAAGTAAGATGCACAATCACTAGTCAACATTAAACATCTGTGATATCAGTACTAAGTATATTTCATGTACAAGAGAAGACATACTATGCAACCAGATGTATTAGAATTAAAAAGAAAGGATTTAGGACTTTGAGGAGCAGACACACAGAGAATGTCTACACTCCATAATACAGTGATCTATACTTAAATTAATACAAATAATGGAAGCATCTTAGYTATTGCAATGCAGAATGGTGTTCCAGAATACCATAAAAAGAATATGTAAATAACCCAGTAATTTCTCAGCTGCTGTAATATTCTCTCAATGCTGCTGCACAGTAGGGCTCACTCCTGTTACCAAGAGAAACCCTGTTTAACCCAGATCACCTCAAATGTATTTCTTTTTCTCAAGATTTTATTATTGCAGTAAGATCAACATTTCCAGTCAACTCAACTGATATGCCACAAGGCGTTTAAATATTTGTGTTGACGAAATCTAACATTTCTTGAGTATGCCTTCTTTACTGCAAATGCTGAGCCCCATATGGCTCTGACGTGAAAAGAGAGCCTGAGGGGCTACACAGCTCCACATGGCAGCTGTAATCATATTGAGTTATCAATCAATCAATCAATCAATCAATCAATCAATCAATCAATTCAGATTCAGCTGGAAATGCCAACAGCACTCGCTCCTTGCTTCATATAATGATTTTTTAAAGAACAATATTTGTTTGAAAAAAACCCACATATTACTCATATGTAAGGAAATAGAAAAGAAAGTCTAGAAAAACCACTAGAACACTTACCATCAAATTCTGCTGGTCCCACCCCCACTATAATTATGGACATTGGAAGTTTTGAAGCCTTCAAAAGAAGAAGAAAAAGATGTTTAATGTATTACACAATCTCTGMCAATAATATGAGATCTGAGAACAGYRTGAACWAAAAACATGCAGAAATTACGTTCCAAAGAACACTTTCCCCCCCTGAAAAGTTGAGTTGTGTAAACTGTCTGCTTAAGTGGTACAAAACATCTTGGGTGAAGATAGAGAGGCAGATAATTATTTYATTTTTTCATTACCAAGTCTTTGAATCATATAGGATGTTAATTAAACACAAMAAACTATGTTAGGATTTAATACTAATATGACAACTAAGATGACAAATTTCTCTTAGAAACTTTTRTAAACTGACAGTAATTGCAAATATGTACCTAATAACAGTGACATTTATTTAAATATGCTTTACTGTTTCTTGATATTACACAGMTGCTTGGAACTATGGGACACTATTCTGTACATTGATCTTATGCCAATTTTAAAAAGAAAATAAAAAATCTATTTGAGTAGTATGTATATTACATTTATTCCAYTGATGAAATTTTACTCAAGTCAATCATCCATGCCACAGAGAAGCAAGATATAGAATTGGCCTGTGGTAAAATTTTTCATTTTACTTTATCTTTTCCATTCAAAGAAGATATCTGGCCTTCTCTGAATAACCTCTGTAAAACCYTTAAAATTACAAAGACACTATCTTAAATATTGGACTTGCCTGCCCTGACAGTAGCACCACTTCACAGAAATAATGTGAATCTGCCTCTGATGAAGAAGGTACCAAAGAACATTCAGCAAATGTCAGGATTGATAACTTATTGAGATAATTCAGATAAACCGTAAAAGTCTATAGTCATTTTAAACATTAAACAGGAGCATACACTGGCCAAAAAAAATCATAGATGTACACCTGATCTCTTAGATCAGAACTTTCTGTTTTTCAGACCTTTTCTAGAATGTTATTACTTGATTGTAAAGAAAGCATCCTTTAAAGAGACTCCTACTAACATAGATACAGAATTATGTGATACAATGAAATATGAAACAGTAAGTGGCAAGGACAGCATAAAGACAAAGAGTTAAACTTTTGCATATAAACTAAAGTGTTGGCATTTCCTGAATGACAGCATAACCTTTAAACAGTTTGGTAAAACAGAATGCGTCTGACATATATGCTGTAATGAGAAAGATGCCTAAAAGCACAATTAGTGTTAAAAATTGAAATCTACTCTGAGTTTTATACACATCAAGATGTATTGGACATCATTGCCCTTTTTAGTATTATGGATACTATAAAGGCTGAAAAAACTGCTACTGAATAGCATTTAATTAGTTCTGTCATGGTATACTGTGCTCACACTTCAAGAAATATGCAAAAAAATAAAGGCATCTTCATAAAATAAAAGACAGCAAATATTCCCAAACTTCCACTTACTCCAAGCTAACAACACTTCTGCTGTGTTTCCAGCCAGTTGTAGACTAACAACCATTACTCCTTGAAATGAACTATTACTGAAAACAAGGGTTTTTTGAATGTCTTAGTAGCAAATTAATTTCATCTTACAAGATATCAGCCAACTGCACTTGCTGGTCTCMTATGCACAGACTTCAAATGGAAGGGGGAGTTARAATCAAGAGCTGCTCTTTTTGCCAYCTAGAAGAAGCTAACCTAAAAGAAATTATTTTTCAAACTTCTAGGTTGGACTAGAGAATGAACTTCCAAGTTTATTATTACACAGATTCTGTCTCTGTTGCTAGTGGCTCAGACTCGAGGGCTTCTTGCTCCCCATTGAAAGACAGAACACTCGGGCAGGGTTTTCATGTGCACCCCACAAACTGCAGCAGTATCAAATTTCTACAGGAGGTAGTGAAAGTGGGTTTACAGAACTATGACACCTAATTCCACACGATTCACTTGGACATGATGCTAAATTACTTCARTGTAGGCTGTTCAAGTCAGAACTTTGCTGTTAATTAGATCCATTGTGGTATGTTAAAAAATACTGGTAGAGATATTTTCCTATCATGTCTGGGAGTGTTTCTGTGTGTACTTYCATCTGAAATTTCCCAGAGGCAAAAGCAAAATAGAAACTGCACATAATACATAATATTACTTAATATTATCAAAAATAATGCAGAAACAAAGAAATAATAAATAATTTTCATAATTCTAGGGGACTCTCAGGAGGGAAATCAGATGACTGATATRCTTGCCATTCAGGATCAGAAAGTTGGGGGCAGTTTAAAAAACGTGTGGGGATCAAAGCTGTCTGCAATTACGAGAAAGACAGGAAAGAGTTCACTATGCAAAAATGCATAGTTGCATGTGCTTGAGGAAGAAGGAGGCAAGAAGCAGATGTGGGAAATCATACAAATGCACAGCATTAGAGAGAAGAGTATCATTTACCASAGAATACTATCTAATTAGGCCAAGTTAAACTTTTGCTTTCTTTTCATCTTCATGCACAATAAACTTTTCCTGTTTGGAAAAAATGAGTAATTATGGAAAAAATCGAATGCCTGAAATATTCACTGATTTACTTTATTGCCTAAAATATTAATTCCTAGAAATATATYTCAGCAAAACTTACATTCACTATGGATTCTTTTGTCTGAGCCATATCAGATATAACTCCATCTGTAATAATGAGAAGAACAAAATACTGGGAGCCATCTTTTACTGAAGCAGCGTATCTAAGAGAAGAAAAACCAATATTATAAKAGTAAAAAGAAACATTTATAAAAGGAATTAATATGAAAACAAGCTGTATTTTTAAAATTTTACTACCAAGGACTAGCAAACATAATGCAGTGAATTTTGAAAGTAAAGACATTCCTAACTAAGACAGACATTCTACTTTTAAATAAGAACATTGAAAAAACCTAACTAAAACAACATGGATATTGATAATATGCATGTGTTGTATCAGTGAAAAATGGGAACYGCATCACTACCAAAATGAGCATGGACGAAATGTCCTTTATAGAAACATAAGTTGATAGAAAGTGTAAATTGTTTAATAAGTATTACCTACAGGGTACATAGCTTGGTATGAAGGGTATACATTAATACTGAATGGTTTGGGTTTATAGCACAAATAAAATTTATCAGGAATAAACACATTGCATATTTTTTTCTCTTTTTTTTTTTTTTTAATCTTACAAAAGCAGACTACTCACTCTTGACRGTCATTGCAGATTTATAATTCACATTTAGGTGCACATTTGTAAAACGGCTGAACATGCACCCTGCATCTCTGACTTAGTTATTCATCTCTTTGCACTACCCACAGATGTCCTTTCAAGACTGAAGCTTCTCCCTCTGCTGTACAGGAGTGCAAGATAAAATACACCCAGTGCCATTCCCACCTCAGTCAGAGGACCCAAGAAGAAACTACTCTTTGAAAATGAGCAGCTTTTGTAGGTTTGCAAAGTCCTGAAAGAGAGCTGAGTCCACAGCAGTCTCACTAAACTCTATGGCCTGAACAGAAGAATGTTTTTCTGTGGGAAGCTGTTTGCTGTTTCACAGCCACTACAGTTCCTACTTTCATGAATGCTCTTGGTGCTGTGAAGGAGTCAAACAGCAGAACCTTGTGCAGTGAGTTGCACAGAGAGCAGTAAAAGAAAAATATTAGTTACCACAGGAATACTTTTGAATACATTCCCAAATATATAATACAGCTGTCAAAGAACTCACTATTTTTTTGGTCACTGAACATGAAAGASCTGGTTTGCTGAACAGAGTATGTTCAATGATGGCCATGATGGCTTAGAAAATTCTAACTCTGATGGTAACAGTGCATTTGCAAGCAAGTACTGCTAGTAAATACAAAGCTGCAGCTACATTTATAGGAGTTTGGAGAAAGCCACAACTAACTCACAATATGCGACCATCTTCCTCCCTCCCTCTCCCCAAGTTACAGATGGGTGAAGAAGCCATACAAGCAGTGAACCTGTTGAATATAATCTATTTGCATGCTGTCAGTAGGGACTGATAGTTAAATATCGAGATTAGCAAGACCTACTGTGGAACATATTTTCACTACCATGCAGAGAATTCTTTTATCTCACTTTTCCACAATGCTTATAATCTTTTCAATGATGATTGCAGTGGCAAGGTATGATGAGAGAGTAAAACAAACATTATTATTCTTTCTGTGCACTTAATACTGTCAACATACCTACACTGAAGAAATAGAACAGAAATTTGGTTAATTAAAATTTTTCACAGCCAAAAATGTACCAAAGCCTTTTGCATGGAAGATCTTATATGAGGAGGGGAGATGAGAGAAGACACTTAAGATCAGTCTGGTGTAATTTAGAAAACTCCCTAACTGGGGCAAGGATAATAAAATCATTAAATGTCTAAAGAGTTTCAAAGAATTCCCAGATCACAACAGGATACTAATCTCTGACATTGTTTACAGAGATTCCATCAGAGGCATACTTTTAAGAGAGATGTGGAAAGAAAAAATTTGAGACTGAAGGTCAAAGAATAACTGCAGGTCTCTATGAAAGAGAATAACCAAGAAATCAAACCTTGAAGGAAAATAGTGTTACCGAGAACTGGATTGATACATAAATTGCTTTAGGGTCATGCAGTAGGAATCCTTCTGAAGGCACTTAGCTTTCCCACTACAATGCACKAAGATTTGTTACCAGGAGGAGCTCCCAAAGTTTGCAACTACTTGATATTTAGACAAAAGTTCAGTGAAAGGACTACAAATGCTGGTAAAAAAAGCTGTTATTCTGCAAAAGTTGACAAATATTGCTGAGAAACAACTGGTAAGAAAATGAACTACATTTATGTCAATACTTYGACAACACTAGCTCAGAAATTTCAACTTTTGCAATGAACAGCACGCTTGAGGCAAATTGAGAAGTTCTGAGCCAGGCATCTCAGCTGCTATGACCATTTCTGAACAAAAAGAGCCAGAAAAGTTGTTGGTTAGATTTCAAGATAATGGGGGTAAAGCAGATACTGAGTGCCAGATGTATGGAGAACTGCTACTGAAGAGATCATGTCAAAGGAAAGATTAAAGGAGACAGCTACTCTCAGATGACAAACAATGTAATCTGCATGTACATCATCTTAATGCCATGATCTGAAGATGAAGCAAACTGTCCTGGTTTAACTCGGTCCAGTTTTTTGGTGGTGGGGGAATGGAACCAAGAAACCACAAAGATGGCTCCTGTGAGGAAGTTCTAGAAGCTTTCTCCTTCTTCTCCAGCAAAAGGAGCCCTACCCCCTGTGTTTTAGAGTCAATCCATTGTGGCTCTGTGGTTGATGGACAGGCTGCTGGTCAGGCCTGGGCCAATTGCACAGGTTGGTTACACCTCTGTGATGACGTATTGTCGAGTACTTAAGAAGAATTCAAAACAAGATAGGGGTGGCCACCATGTAGTTTTTAGGTTGTTTGTATCATGCACTGGGGAAAGACAGAGAAGGAGGGCGAGAATATGTAAGAAAAAAATYGGAGACTCAAGATCACAGTAAGGAGAAGACAGGTGTTGTTGCTTTTTTTTGTCTGTGGTGCTCGACATGGAGAAAACGGACTGTTTCCGAAAGGACTATTTCTTCAATGGGAGACCTGTATAGAAAAGAGAGGCCCTGCATCTAAGATAAAAAAAMCCTGGCCTTTGAGGACTGGACTGATCATAAGCCAAAAAAGGGGAAGAAGCTTGCCCCCCCCACCTCATATTTGAAGCAAGTTGACGCTCAGAAGAAATTGTATTCTGCAGGGGAAGAGCTGCCTGCGCCCTACGTCTGAAGCAAGTGGATGCTTAGAAGAAGCTGTGTTCTGCCAGGARATTTGAGAGGGYGGCCTTATRCCRCTGAAATAACGCAGACAGCCTTGGAGGACTGTTTTCCTTTCTCCCACGAGGTAAAGAAAAAGAATCTCATGCCATCAGCAGTTATACACTGACTGTTTCTTGGGAAAAGAACTTCCAACAGCTTGGAGCTGTAAGAATGCTTCTCCTACGGTGCTGGACGATAACCGTAATGAGTAGTTTGATCTATGTTAAAACCTTCATCCCTGCCCCCCTTGCACAYGGGAAGGCATTGAGGGATRGGGAGGGACAACCCAAGAGAGAYAGGTTTGCAGAAAGAATAACAGGYGTCTTAAAATGTCMGTTTTTTTTCCTTCTCCTYGTAAATCTTTCCCTATCTCTGTACCCCTCCCCTGTGAGGTACTCTTCTCTAGTAGTTTTTAGTAATAAATCTATTTTGCAACTTAAGTTATTCAGCCAGTCTGACCATTTTCTGGAGCATAGATGTATCTTTCTCTCAATTATGTTATTTTATCTAAGAGCCATAAATTTTAATGTTAATTGGGCTTTTGCTCTCCCTTCTGCCTCTCTGGTGGCGGGGGGGAGGGAGTGTCRTGGGTGCTTTGGCTTTCGGTCAAGTTCAAATCACAACAGCCACTAACCCTAATGATAAACAGCTGAAATAATCTATCTAGCCATGCTAGGGAGCACAGAAYATTCTTTGCACCACAGAAAATGGTGCAAACCACAAAAAAAATTAATTTTTTGCTGGTTTGTAGAACTAACAACAGCAAAACCAGATAGTAAATAAGTATTTCTTGATACTAAAGTTCGCTATTTTGCAAGCTCATAAATAAAACATTACCAGTACAATGACTTACACGTCCCTATTTCTTTATTTTGTAACCATTATTTCTCTATGTCTATAAATAAAATCAAATCTGTTCAGCTAAATCACCTAAGCCATATCACTTTCCTGGAGGTATTATACTGCCAAGATCTTGAGCTCAAGATTATAAGTCAAGATCTTGTCTGCCAAAATAAGGCAACATTAWCCTTCTTAAGAAACTTCTATAAACACAGGAAGGTTTTTAGTTTGAGCAGTTAGATGAGGTGTTGCATAACAGCACCACAGCTCCCCAGTGGTGTCAGCTGTATCACTGCCTTAAAAGTACCATTGCCAGCTGGGAATTGTTGGCACAGAGAGACCTGGAAGGTTGTGTTGACTTTTGGGACATTTAGAAATTAGAGAAACTACATACAGATAAAAAAATCTCAGATTTTATAAAAATCTTTGATAGATGTATGTGTTTTCTGTGAAGCAATAATTCTGTGTTCTACAGGACAAAAAAGGAACATGAYATCACAAGAATGTTCTTTCATTATGATATCTCCAAAGATTTTAACACAGGGTGGTCAAATGGATCATTTGTATTTCTTTTTAACCATCAATGAAATTCTGTSTAATACCAGCACATGGTCTTCAAACCTACTCAAAGTCACAATTATGAGACCGAATAAACAAAAYAACTGTAAATACCTTTTGCTGTAACTGTCAGCTTTTCACATGCAATAGTTGTTCTGACACTGAGAAGTTTCTGCACAGCGCCTGAYGCTTACCTGGCTACATGATTAATTACAGGAGCAAAGTTGGTTGGTCCATAAAGCTGTACAGATTTTAGACTCCTGTAATATGCCTCCATTACACCATCAATTCCATGGCAGTATGGATTTTGAGGGTTTCCATTCTAATGAAAAAAGAGATGATTAATCACTGAAAGTAATTATAAAGTAAAAATTATGGGGGTTAATGAACACTACCCAGTGTATCTTTTTAAAAGGCTAAGACTTAAGCATTCTGGGATCCATTCAGAGAGTTTACTACAAATGCAAGGGCCGTGTGTGCTTGTGAGTGTAACTGCTGAGGTAAGGAAGTACTACCAGCCTCATGTTACACAGAATGAATCACTGGGACTGGGTCCCAGACACAAATAGCATCTTTAGTGTAATTAAACACTCCTTCATACATACAATCGTAACAGGCATCTCTCTGTGTGCATTTAAGGCATGAATTACACATCAGACGTAAAACTGGAACCGTGTTTAGGAGCACAGTTCAGGCTCAATGATTTATTCTTTTAAAAATGTTAAAGAAACAGCAGCCAGATCCTGATATTAATACACTAATGAGAGTASAAGGTAAACAAAAAACTTCTCATTGTTTTGGTCCAATATTTCAGCATYGAAAATATATTTTTAACCTGGTATAAAGAGATGAAGAAAGGAATTTACATTTTGGGAGTCCATGAAATGGCTGGTACTGTAAATTCTTGGGATAAGTATTTTACTACCTATCTCCATAATGACTCTTTAATGAGGATACCTATCTATGKATGGAAATACAAACATTTAAGCTGAAATCCAAACCACATCAGGCCAGGCAAATGATCTGTGTGAGGCTTCAAAACCTTTCAAATCAGCCAATCTCCTTCATATGCCAACATTCATTGGCTTAGTGTGCCAGTATCCCATTCTGAGCTAAAGTATACCTGCCTGAGAATCTAGAAAACCAAAGGGGATTTTTCCCAGATTTTGTCTAGAACATCAAAAAAGAGAACTGAAAACACTGCCTAGATGTGGGAGACACCTGTATATGTTTTGTATATGGAGGAACGAAATATATATATCTATTAAAAAGTATATATGGGYTGCTTTTTTTCTGTGCAAGCATCACAATGCTTTAAATAAAATAACTGAAACATCCTTAAAGCTGAAAGATGTATCAACATAGTCAAACTTGCTACAGTCTGAAATTTAAAAGAGTATTTGCAATTGCACTKGTTTTAAATTACTTCTATGTGGGAAACCTTTCCCAGAGGTAAGATRGGACATTGTATTCTAGCACAGGCTGACAGAAGAAATACACATCTACAGTCACCAATCTTCTGCCATGACTTTGCTGCTATCTGATTAGAGCTCTCCTGATATTCCTACATTTGCTGTAATTCTGACAACTTTATCCTGCTCTGAGAACAAAAACCTCAGTATAAGCAAGTAGATAAAACATCAACACTAATCACAAGCATCAGTTATACCAGATCAACCTTTCTGGCAAATCATATAGATTTTAGGTTTGCAATTTAACCTATGGACAAATCTCAGATTTGTTCTTATCAACTCATCTTTTAGTCCACTTATTTATCCTTAAGTCTGTGAACTAGCAGCCTGTAAAAGATAAGAGATTCCAGAAAATGAGACAAAACAATAAGAATAATAATGCAACATTATCTTGGATCATGCTTCGTTTGCTTCTTTAGAGAGATTAGCTTCWGTCTGAAGTCTTTAAAGCATCTGTTTCTCAAGCTGCTACAGCTGAGGTTAAAGATTATTACTTTTCTTTATTACAATTTTTGGCCTACAGGGACTTCTTGATTCCAGATTTCTCTCTATAGCTTCAAGTGAAGTAGCTTCAGTAGGATGAAAGGTTTTGAAACAACTGTTTAGACTTCGCACAGAAGACTTAACACATTCTCTGCTCTTTACWTGTCCAGTAACTGCTTAAGACTACAACCTTAACTCCCAAAATTTTGTTGTAAAGGAATTCAAACAATATATAAACATTTATTTACTTACCAGTGCAAATTCATGTGATACTCTTCCATCTGGAGGCAGTCTAGCTCCAAAACCCAGAGCTGGGAACATTTTATCACTATCATAGTCCTGAATTATTTCACCAACAGCTCTCAGTGCCATGCCATAAGCATTCAGCTGATAGGGATTCATGTAGTGCAGTGAAGTTGGCTGTGAAGGATTACCTGTTGAAGAAAGGATCAGATTTACATTAAAACTTAACCACTCCAGAATTTTCTCTCCTGAAAAGGGTAAGTTGTATCAGATAAAAATGCAGTATTCTGAACACGTTTTAATAGCAGTAGCCTTTCAGTATTCTGCATACATTTTAACGGTAGTAGTAGCTGTATTTCAGCACTGAAAATGCAGCAAGAAACTTGTAGATTTGTGCAATTCATCCACTTTTAAGAGGAAATTTACAAAAGYATTATGACATTCTGAAAGCAGCTTTGGAGGAGGATCACAACTTATCTATCCTCCTATGCCAGCCTCATTCTACCTGGAACTCCTTTGCCCCTCTCAATGGATTCTTCTAAGTTTTCTTCCAGCAGTTATAAAAATCCAAAAATAATAATAATCAGAAACTACACAKATATTTGCAAACTGCTTCTATTTATTCAAATTTATATGTAGCTATTCCAAATTTTAACTGCTCTATTTGTCCTGCTTTTCTAGACAGGAATTGGCCTCTTGTCTGTTGCTCAGCAAAATGAAATCCTGAGTGTAGGTGGTGCCAGCAGAATACTGATGCAAACACACACATGTACACTTCAAACTAAACACAGCACAAACATACACAAGATGTTGATGTTTATTCTTACCATTGGAGGCTGTGAAATCAATAGCGACTGTGAAATTGATTTGAGTTCTGAAGAAAAAGCAAACACAAATCTTATTAATAGTTGTACTGCTGTGTAGAAAAATAAACAAGAGATGGTAACATCATTTRTGGACAAACTGTAGGACACAGACTTTCTAATGGAGGAAATAAACACTGAAAATACTCTTATGTAAGGTTCCAGCCAGGGGCTACACCACACTAACTTATTAACATGCTGAACAGTTCCTAGACTATCATTCCTTTTTTCATTGTTTATTAAAAATCCTAAATAAAYTATTAATAAGAACTTAACTTCCATAAATATTATTAATTCATTTTCAACAGCAACATTGATTTTTCCTTGGACATATTTTAGCTCTGGTCATGCAACATTTKGACAAGAGAAGTAGGTTTTTACTACTCTGCTCCTTTCCTTAACACTAAAACTTTGGACAGGATATCATAGCTTTTGGCAGTGGATTTATTTCATGTGAATAAAATCAATGCTCTGAGTAGCATATCAAGGTAATTCTTGGAAGAGAAAATCWGGAAGCAGGAATATCAAGATCTATATTTTGAACAGGACCTAAGTGAAACAATTATCATGCATGGGTAACCTGTTAGCACAGAGTTATTGTAAAAAAATAAATAATTTTGAGACTTATTGTCGAGTGACAATCCAATTAAACACAGTTCTGTAACTTCCTTCAAGACAAAATACTGTCATTCTAGAGATGATCTCTGAGCTAGTGAGGCACTATCAGGAAAAAGATCTTATCTTTTACATCGTTCTTCAAATTCTTGCCTCTCACTGTGTGCAATTATGAACTTAATGACCAAATTAGCAAAGATTAAGAAGTTACTGAACAGATTTAACTCATGCACATTTAGATTAAACAACAACAATCTGACTCTGGGCCTTGCAGCAGTGGTTTCACTGCTCAAACAACTTYATGTACCCAGAGAAAATACAATTTATTTCACTAAAAGCTGTGTAGGAAAAATAGATTCACATGAAATCACCTCATCATACTAACATACTCATCATGAATCACCTCATCAAGGCTAACAYAAACTAAGCTGGATCAAGCACAGACTCTGTCTCCAAAATTAGGTAAAAGCCTAAAATATCCAGAGTATCAAGAACAGTCTTTGGAACACTGACAGCATCACAAAACGAGTCCCAAAAATAAGATTATTAGTATTACTGTTGATACTATCTTCATAACTATAATAATAACTATTCCTAAATTTATGCTTGGAGTCATTATTGGCATTGCTAAACAAAACTGCAATTAAATTTTAAGGGTTTCCATGTGGTGCAACGTTTGAAGAGTAAAACAAGACTTCTCCAAGCACTACATGCTAGGTAAATCAAACACAGAAATCCTTCTGCATGCTGAATAATGTGCCACTGCGAAAAAATAAATTAAAAAAAAACCCTTAAAACAAAAAATTATTTGTAAACTCATTTCCTGAGTGAGCTACTTTGATCCAATTGGTAACAAGAAGTAACAGTTCTGAYTTCAAGGCAGAATCAAGAGAAAGCACTGCAGAAGACTAATAAGGAAAACAGCTAACAAAAGTAAGACAAAGAATATTAAAACTACAGCTAATGGCAAAAAGAACAATGACAATTTCCATGYGATTTCAGGTAATGACTGACAGCATCAGTTTCTGGAGTATTCCTCAAAGTGGTGGTGCTAGAGGTCTAAAACACAGCAAGACAACAAAACCTACTGTTTACTGAAACAAAATTCACTGGCTAAGGCTCTGTACCTGCTTTTCCAGCTCCATCATTTTCCAGGGAGATAAAAAGGCTCATGACATCCCCTACATCAGTGATGTTGTGAGGTCATAAGGCTTTCCATGAAAGCCATTAAAATACTGGAACCTGGCTAGGTAGGCTGAGCTGCTGAATGTCCTATCCCAGCTCAGTTGGAATATCCAAGMACAGCAATGTGCCTTATGGATTCAGTGTTGCAAAGATCACCACTATTTTGCCAGAGCTTAGCTGGTATAGAAACACAGGATCTATTTGACTGTGGACAAGTGATTTCACCTTGTATCCCTATGTACCACAAGAAATGAAGGAAGTATTTCCAAAGGAACACTAATCTTCACCACACAACCACAGAGAGAGYGAAGTGAAACCTATCATCATTTAATACAAACTCCATCAGCACTGATACACATAAGGGAACAAATTAAACCTGAATGTAGTTTTTTTTTACGAGACTTGATAACATTTGTAATGATTACGGTTTTTTAAACAGTACATTGGAAGGAMTAATGGATTTCCCCCTGTGGCTTCAGAACGACAACCAGCTGGYCTGTCAGCAGGGGGGAGCAATTGAAGGTTTGAGGACCACTTACAGCACAGAACCCTACAACAGAGCTGACAGAGTAATTCTACCAAGAAGCTGCATCCTCTCCATGGCATCCAAGTCCCCAGTGTCACTCAATTTCCCCTTTGMAGATGCTTGTTGAGCCAAATGCTGTAGCAAAATTCAGAAGAGTTTTCAGATAAAGGCTCTACAAGATCTTCCTCTTCCATAGTTTTATTACTCCTTGATAGTCTCCATGGATACAAGAAATACATGGCAAAGCTTCCAAAATGGATAGCTAGGGCAGCTCTTGCTTTGTAACTGTTTCTCATGCCAGGTCTCCTCTGAACATCAAATATACCTCCCATTACACTGGGTGCTCTACTGCCTGGATTAAAACAGCTGTCATGAAAGGACTTCTGAATTTCCCTTTTGACCATTAATGATTCAATACATTTCAATTAAAAATGTGTGTCCAAATCCTTTTGAATGCAAATGTATGGGTGTTCATTTCTAAAGACCTGGATGAAGGCAAGGCTTTTAACATGATGCRAGGAAAACATTTCTTATCATCCACTAATCTGGGATACAAGACATGACAAGATTTTTCAGTTGCAAAAGGACTCAGCTCCTGAATTTTACTGATTTACAAATAAATCAGCTCGCTACTTTTTCTACTAAGTCCAACAGGCTAGAAACCTCTGCACAGAAATGTCTTTCCTGTCCACTACATCTTGGAGCTTTCTGGCTTCTTTCTTCCAGCCAAAAGGAGGAGACACTAAACTGGGTTTGAYAGTCATTCCTGCAAATTCAACTGCGCTCCTTTTCAAGACTGTATCCCTTACCTTACTGAGCTTATTCATAAATTTTGAAGTGTTTTGATAGGAATATGCTATTAACTACTAAGTGGTAGGAGAAATGTGATTTTGAAATATACATTGTTTTTAGCACAACGTACCTACTTGAATTGTGGGAAGGTYGGTGTGGAAAAAATATGTGATTAAGTATCAAGAAGTAAGGAAAAAACAGCTATTAMGATGGCACTATTTGATGTAATATTCAGATGCAAAATAGACATCCACCTRTTTTCTGCCATACTGCTATAAAATCCAGTCTTATGCAGTAAAATGAAATTTGAGTTTGTGGACAAACCTCTATTTCATTYTCCAAAGTTCTTCAAGAAAACCACAGTCAAATAGATGATACAGGTAATGGAATATCCCAATTAAACATATGCAGACTCAAAACACAAATGAAATCAATACTGTAATCCTAATTTGCTACAGCTGTCAAGATTTCCATGACATCTGCATTAATTCAAATGAATTACAATGGACTTTCTGAACATTACGTTTTTTATAAGCATACATTTACAGAAGAGCAAATATTGTGCCTATTGCAGAATCTGTGTTTTCTACCTCTTGCCTATCTAAATGGAAGGAAACAGGGAACTAACGAAAAACAATTTTGGAAGACATGATGGGAAAACAGACTGATTAATGACAAAATCTTCTCCTTTCCCTTCCTTCAAAAATTTGTCAACTGGACTGTAACTGATATGCAGTGATATTAAATGAGACAAACAAAGGAAGGGTGAAGCCAAGAAAATAACTCTGAGTCTGAGCCTCCTTGTCATGTTTACCTAACTATGTATGCTGCAGAAAGAAAGGTAAAAAAAGCAGCTCTACAGTTTCCACTGGCATGAACATAGAAATAATTGTATGAATCACTAAAGAAGATTCTATATAAAATAATTAAATTATAAGTATTATGCTGCATACTTTTAAACATGAACAAATATTCTACTGAACAATATTACTTTTCTGTAAAAGGTGCGGAAAAAGCTTAAGTGGAATTTATTAATATCACAAGTCTTCTTTGACTTCCAGTTATTGAGATCTATACAAAATATCAATATGAACAACACAATATTATTGTAMTTAAAATTTATAAGATTTTTCTGAAGAATGCAGATAATTAGTTYTATTAACCTGTATTGTACCACCCCAGTGAGGAATGTCATAAAACATCCTGAAAAGATTACATAAGCAGCCCCTATATTCTTTTCTTTCCAAATTTAGACATAAACCTCAATTCCTCAGTTCCTTATACATGCTCTTCCTGTATAGATGAATTTTGAATGAATGGGGAATAGGATGGCCATGGTGTATATGCACAACACACTGCAAATGACAAACAGCTGCACTAGAGGCAAAACTTTCTTCATGCATTTGTGCATAAACAGACTTTCAATAATAGAAAGTTCTGGTAAACATGGRTGGACTTCTTTCTTCACGAGTAACCAGTGTTCTAGAAAACATGTGGAATCTATATTTAGACTATATGCACCAAAAATCCATGTTAAGAGCCTAGAAATGTATAGCAAATTATTTCCATTTATTTCAGAGAAATGCAGTGTTCTGACAGGGATGTTAAGTGCCAGGAATTTTTCAGATT
This sequence comes from Malurus melanocephalus, assembly GCF_030028575.1. NCBI lineage: Eukaryota > Metazoa > Chordata > Aves > Passeriformes > Maluridae > Malurus > Malurus melanocephalus. The sequence goes on along the minus strand of NW_026623350.1, from coordinate 714,171 downwards.
TCCAGGCATGTTCTAAGATACGACTTCTGTCTCTACTTCTCTTTAGAAAAAAATATGATAAATGAGAAACTGAACATGTTAAAAACTTCAATTAGCATTGARAAAAATGCTTTTGAAGGGAAACAGCTCTAAAAATATACCAATATTAAATATACACCAAAGCTCAGCATAATCTGAAGGAATTTTAATAATTTTGGACAGCATTTTAATAATATATAGATAATTCCCTTTTGTTTAAACCATTTTTCTCTGGCTGATCTGAGRTCATTACTCTTTCTCAGTGTTTTAGTATCAACTCCAATTCCAACAGTATAAGTAAAGTTCCATAACTTAGTAACTATCTGCATGCTTTCTGGAGGAAAGCACAGCCCCTAAAATGAGGAAACAATACATTCCTAACCTATTTAAGAGCCATAAACAAATAGTACATAAATTATTAGTGAACTATAATGAGATTGTGAAAACAAGAAAGGTTTGTTGCTAATCACATACCCGCCTTTAATATAGTCAAGGAATGAAACTTCTGTTTCAATTAGGAAGGAAAGCAATGTTACCTGAAAGCAAATAAAAGAGAGTCAGACATGAATTGTGTTTCCCAGTTGAACAAGTAGAGACATAAGCACAATGTTTTTCGAACTCTGGCCTTAGGACGYAATTTCCTACAGTATTAAGGGAAAAAAGAAGATTAAAAAATATATTACATTYTTAAATAATTTCAGCAGGCAGTTCTTGAAAGGGAAGAGACAAATTGAGTTTATAACTGCTTTCTTTTTTTTTTTTTTATTTAAGGAAAAGGTAAAGGGCAGAAGATTGTATTCTAGAACAGGTTGCCACACACATATTTTCTGATCTGTGTGTACTACACTGGCAAATGAATATTAAAGGATACATGATAATGCATCTATTCTATTAGCACTTCAACACTGTGAAAAGAACTCAATCACAATTATTGGTATTGACRCCTAGAATGCAAAAAAACTAGTAAATTACACACATACATGAAATATATACAAAATGTTTAAAATGGATTATATTTATATAAAAAAAAAAGAGAAGAAATTTCTGCAGTCCTGGATTTTATCATTTAGAAATCATAAGATCCAAAACACAGAGTAATCTAAAGGTGCTACTGGCATTTTCAGCAATCAAGTCACAGAAACATAAACTCAAGTGGAAAAAGATCCAGCATTTAAGATTTTCATATACTCTGCAGTATTTATGAAGCAAAGAATTCAAATTAATTTTATTTACACAGTGTAAATAAAATYTAAGTGCAGCAGGCAGCCAGTGAAATGCTTAAGTAACTACTCAAAGCAAATCCATGGATAATGATACAAGGAATGAAAAGGGAATGGAAGTCTGTAACAAAATTTTTTACCTCTACCTGCAGCAAAATATAAAAATTGAAAATACACCTATGTTGTAATCTTGCACTCAGAATGAGATTACAGGTAGTAATTCTGTCTCCTATTTTACTTCCTTTGTCGCAGTTCACTGGGATTCTGAGTGATTAGCTCAGCTAAAACCACCAAATTATCATTCCAGTTGAGAAGAGAAGACCATAACAATSCTCTACCAGGCTATCAGTAGCATAGTCTTACAAATAAGACCAAAATTTCCATTTTCCCCCTGGATGCAGTGATATTAACGGTTCATCTGTTCTTACAGCTGGTCATCTTGTTCCTAATTAATTTAAACAAATGTTTTCACTGGGTCTGATTTTAAAAGTCAGAAAATGAAAACATACAACTCAAAGTGCTGAGTGTTTACTTACATATAGACAACAACTACTAATACTTCCAGTTTTATGCAGTGAATTTTTCATTTCACTACTAGCTTTTACTTGAAATGAACCATGTATTCTGAAACATTTCTGCTTAGTGTGTAATTTGACTGTCTGAAWTTAAAACCACCCCTTAAGTAAAAATATATTGAGATATGCACTGTATGTACATAGTCCTTAAATGCAGCACTGAGATAGCAGCCAATGATTTATATCCACTTTAAGTTTTCTAGAACTCTACTTCCTATTAATGAAAATTATGGTCTCAGTGACTGGCTTGAAAATTTAAAATTTTGTGGGATAAAGAATCTCTTGGGWAAATGACGAGGAGAAGAAAAACAAAACTGCAGGCAAACACAGAAGGAAGTGACCATGTGGAGAAGCATAAGGGAAGCCTGAAGGACTTTTTTTCTAAGGGCAAATGGGGATAGAGATGACTTGACATCGAAAAGAATTTAAGAAACCAACAGAAGAGAACACTGGTAAAGAAGGGGAAAGGAAAGAAAATTGCTAACTGTTTATTGGAAATTTTGATGTAATTGGAAGTAAACAACAAGACACAGTTGATTCTGCCTGTTCAAACATGAATGTGTTCTTTCAAATGCAGGCAGTTACTTGTGAAGATGTTAAAATATTTTAAACTAAAGTCAACAGGAAAATTGAAGTGAAAACACATTTTTTTATCCTTCTGTACCCTAAGCCAGATTCCATGCCTACAATTTTGAGAACACTTCTAGCACTGGTTGAAAATAACCACTCTACCCAAGTTTCTGACTCACTAATTCAACATAACTTTATTTGARCATGATAGATTTTAGTAAAAGGAATATGTTAGCAAAAAATAAATTATTGATTGAATTAGACATTGTACGGTAAATTTAAATGGGCAAGCTGTTTCTGCCTATTTTTTATAATTTAAAGCAGAGGTAGAAAAATCAGTGTTTATTTTCTTACTGATAAACAGACTTAGACAAGAATGTGAGAATCTTGAAACATTCCTTCAAGGCGACCTTTCAGCATGAAAGTAGCCCTACTGACTTCGCTGGAACTGCTCATGTGGAAAAAACCCACATGGTGGATGCCTTTTTTCAAAAAACATCTCTCATATCTGATTAGGTTTTCCCATATACATATCCTCAGCATTCATCTTCACTTTTTTGTAAATGATGTTCTGAACATCATGGGTGCCAGGGCATGGARACTGAGCAAGTGCTGAAGGGAAATATTGCATTGGTAGCAAATGGTTCATAAACATAAGAACAGAATATGGAATACAAACAAAGACAATAAACTCTCATCCCAAACTATACCAAAAGATTTTTCAACATAAATTTATAAAAACCTGTCGGCAATAAAAATTGTTGACTCTTTTTGATTTAGCCACAATAAGCATACTAGCTTTTAATGATCCTAGCTCAGCAGATAAATTTAAAAATATTTACTTTTAAAAGGATAGGTATGTTTCAGATAAAAATTAATAGCATTCAGTCCAATAATTTCAATTACTTGACAGAAATTTTGGTAGAGCTCATTTTGGAAAACATTGGCAATTTAACAGTACACTTGGACACATTTAATATCAAACTCTTCAAATTAAAAATAATCTGAAATTAAATGGTGTGTAACAGTGAGTAGTTTATTGTGGTCTGACAGAAGGTCCTGTTCTAACCCTGTTAAATTACAAGTCAATTACACTCTGTTTCAAGCAAAAAGAAAAACATCCAGTAACATAAAATATATTTACTTACTGTTCCAGAATTAACATACTTTTTCTTTTTTCCYTTTTTCTTTGGATTTATTACCTAGAAACAGAGACACAATCAGTAAAGCAGTATGATCTAATATAAAAACAAGTGTAAGTTGTTTCCAATGCAGAAAGTATTCTATCTTCAGTGGACTCTATCTAAATGTATTCAGCATCCTGATTACTGATGCACCTCAATGCTGGGGTAGGCGCACGTTGAAAACCAGCRAACTTATCTTCATGGTACCTGCCAGGTGAGCCAGTGCTGGTGCTCATGTTGGACAAATAAGGGACAGGGGCAACAGAGGTGACAGTGTTCATTATGTCTGAGTGCTCAGCAAAATGCTTTTTGAACTTTCACAAGATTCTGCATTTTTCTGCATTCCTGATTGTGGTGGTTCAGCATGTGGTGTCATTACTTTATCATCTCACAATGCATCTCTTCACAATCCAGTTAAACTGTTTCCATCTTCTTCTTGTATCATCTGAGAAACATGAGAGCTGYTCTACTCCCCGTTTCTGTACCTGGTGCAATGACAGGATCTAGCTGACAAGAAGATGGAATTTCATGAAATAAGTAGTTTCACGAAAATGTTCCAAGACCACCACCTGACTGGCATACAGGAGTTGGSGGGCTCAGTGCACCCCCTGACCCAAGAATCTTCATGGAACTGGACTACAAAACATTGAACAGTTTTCTTGAATGTCTGGAACCCACACCTATAAAATTTCTCACTGTAGCCACCAATAAAAACTGTTTCCCTTCTGAATAGTTACCAAAGGCAAGTCTCAGTTAATTTTGTTACATACACATTAAAATGTACTCCTGCTTTTTCAGAAATGCACATGGAATTTGGGAGCAAAACATTATTTTGTTAATTAGGTCACTCAACTATCTCCTAAAKAAATAGGAAAGCCTTGTGGCTTACTGCCAAGTTTTACTGTAAAGTACTCACAGATGTTCTGCAAATGATAAGGAATGAAAACATTCCCAACTGAAATTTTAGTCACTTACCCGCTATAAAATATTTAAACAATTTTGCCTGAAAATGGGAAAAATAGTAATACCTGTTTCCAAAAATTCTCTGCCCCTAACCAAAATGAAATTACATTCAAAGATCCTATTCCTTGTACAACACAGAACAGCTGTGAAATGTAAGGCAGGAAGAGATAACTGTGGTTTGAGGTCTTCCCAAACAGGCAAAACAGTGCTCCCTCTTTCCCTTCAGTATGGCACCCTGCTGTTATACGGTAAATATCCTGTAAAGCTTTTACTCTTTTACACACGCATAAGCCCATTAACACTTAAAAAATCCCAAGTAACTCCTGCCCCTCCATTTAACAGAGTTTGATTGATGAGCAATGGATTAAGCCTGTGTAATGGTGGTAATTAAACAATGCAGAAATTCTCGTTGAACCAAAATCTTAGCCAGAAAGTGACTCCTGCTGACATTTGCACAAGAGGAAAATGAAGGTAACAGGCTGCCTGTCTGCCCTGTGGCAGCTCATTCATTGCTCTCCAGAACTCAATGGTCAGGCCTGAATTAGCAGCATATTGCTTGCCAGCAGTCATTAAATGCCAAAGAGGAGATTCACTTGAACTTTCTGCTTCAGGTAACTTGACAATTGGCTTCTTAAGAATTGCAAGGAACTGCACTAGAGCTTGGAGTGAAATATCATGGGAAACAAGGCACCTACTTGGGAGCAAAGATGAAATAAATGACAGMTTGTTTCATAGAATTCAAGATACTRTAATTATTTTAATATTTATGTGTTTTTTTGAATTTCAGTTACTTTAAAAATCAAACATTTTTCAGCCTCTGAAAGTTTTACATGCCTGCAGGAACTTAAAAAGTTACATGAATTCTAACCCATTTAAAAAAGCTCAATTCAAAAGAGGTGGTTCTAGCAATGTTTCTAATCTCTAAATAATGGGCACTCATTCAAACACAAACTYCTCTACCTGCCTTAGGTTAGTTTGTAAAAGTAAAAGTTTTTAAAAATCATTTGTCCAGTATCTTTTGTTCTGATATTGTACAGACTCATCAAGCARGAAAATACCAAAGCATGGAGGGCTGCGGTGTGGGGAGGCAAACATGAGATCTCAGGAAATGTRTGCTGTTGCTGGGAGTATGATACTGATACTGTATTTAAGAAACTGAAAAATTACTTGAGATGTTATGACAGAATATTCCTGGTAGGGTAGGATTCATGTCAGTGATACAACAGGAGAGGACATTTTCACTGCACACAGTAATCTGTGCTGTGACACTATTCACAGRAAACTACTGCAAATTACTGTAACTCTGGGGCTGATCTTGGATCTAAACAAGAAAAAATCCCATGGCTGTCAGGTATCTTTGTCCTGCTCTGCACAGCAACACCTTGGCTCATCTTCAAAATAAAAATGCAGCACTCTCCTTCCCAGACTTCTTTAGTGCTTACCTAAACCACTGTATTTGTTACCACCTACATTACAACTATGAAAATACTGAAGGTTAATGGCAGTAGGCTGAGACCAATTAAAGGATATCTTAAGGAATAACAAAAATTTGCATATCATACAAAAAAAAAAAAAAAAAAAAAAAAAAAAAGAAGAGTTATAGCCATACAGGCTTGTATTCACATTAGTGGTTAGAATAGCTTTCAATTGTTTTCAGTGTTTTCCATTGTTGTTTTCTCATTTATTTCCTGAAAGTGAATACATATTCATGATACTTACCTCATAAACATTGAACTGAGACTGCCCTCTCGACAACTCTCTGTAACTTGTTGTGAATTCTCCAATGAAATCATGGCTGCATGAAAGATAAGAGTTTCAAATCAAATGCACAACATTTAGGAATTTAAACATGCATTTTATCTATTTATGCAAGAGACATGCAGCCAATATGAACTGACACCCRAGAAACAAGTAATGGCAACAGATAYAATYTGCTTAAAAATCTTTATTACTCCCTCTGTTGTGTGCTCACCTTATTAGTAATACAAATTTTGAGTTGGAAAGTGTTACCTTAAATCTTTTTGATGGTTTTTGCTTAACTTAGCTGCACAATGAGGACTATGTTGTAAATCAGTGATTGACCCCAATATAAGTTTCTAGCATCTGAAAAAAGACAGTGGGCTACCAAAGACAATCACCATTTCCTCAGTGGATGACCACAGGCACTACAGACTCTGAACTGTSTATGAAACTATGTGAGAAAAAGGAAGTTATTGAAAGCAATAAAGGTGTAGCTTAAACTAGAAAATATCAGCCCAACTCATTTATGTAACCTGACATTGAACTTTTAAGGGGAAAACCCAAAGCTCACTTCAGCTCCTGTCTTCCCTTCTGGGAAGAGAAAAGAAATCCATTGAGGCTACTCAACTTATGGTATTATTGGAAAGCAGATCTTAGCCTAACAGTAAAGCAGTGGTTATTAAGCTTCTCCTTTCTAAATTCCATTCCTGCCCCAAGGATACATTTGGCACTCTTGTGCTGTCATTCACGTTTTAAAAACCGCTTTGTCAAAGCATAAACAGGGGCTGGCACATTGCCAAGACACCACTGTAAGCAGAGTGGCCAGAGGGAATTGAAGASGGTGAAACATCGCTGAGAAAGGGGCAGGGGCACAGAAACCACGGGGCTGCAGGAGTGACAGAGCTGCAGGTTTGTATCCCAAACAGGTTCCTGGAGTGGAAGGATTGCAGGGGGAGTGCCCCAACCATCGGCTACACAACCCCCACAACCCACCACAAGGGCTGCTCCCATTTTCTCCTCTGCCCAGATGAACTTTCCCCACTGCTGCTCCAGATCTTCCCTAACAGAGCATGGTATTTCCTCTACATTCTGCCTCCACATCTGGCAAGCTATGAAGCGAACCTTTTTACCTTCCCTCCAATGGTAAACTACAACAGAAAGTCAAATTTTTGTGTCTTGCAARACTTGTTTTTAAGAAATATAGCATAGTTCTAATTAGGCTACTTGCTATTAAGAGCAAACTTAAATAAATCTGAATGTTGCAAGAAGATAAAAAATTGAAACAATCCAAAGCAACATTATATTTTTCTTGCTTTATTTGTAATGAAATTAAATTAAATTAACATGCCTCAAATATAAATCTCATTTTCTGAAATCAGCATGAATTCACAAAATATGTAAATCAAATAGTCTTCATGCTATTACTCATGAAAGAAGCAAAACATTCGGTAAGAAAGCTTAAGAAATGCYGTATGGTAAAGATATTCCTCTTTACCCAGATTCAGAAGACACCACCTCCTGCAACACACTCCCCTTTCAGATGGGAGATCAGGAAATTACTTCCAAGACAAAGAYGTTTCTTAAGAAAATTGGAGGAGTATCTGTGATTAAATGCTCTCCAGACTGCAAGGACTATTTAATCAGGGCACAGAGGAAGGCATCCACACAGGCCACGGAACTCGAGTCCCATGTGGGCTGTAGCRCACAAGGTGTATTTAACCTTGTGTAACCATGGCACTGGAGAAAAATGAKTATTGCTTAAACTGGAATCCTTCCCTTTCATAACAGTTCTAACCTTATATTTTCAAATCTGATTGTATATTTTGAAGGCAGAAATTCTAACAATAGTTCAATGACTACCTACAAACATGCTGTAGCAAATGAAAACCATTCCAGACAGGACTRTCTTTGGGGAGCAAAAAAATCTGTTCTGCTTAAAAGTAATTGCTCCTTTAATTCTAAGAGACACTGTAAAGCCTCCTTTCCCTATAGTTACATACAAACACTGACAATACCTGAGCCAGAAAGACTTAATTCCTCTGAAGAATCATGTTAAAAAGGYATGGGCATATATAACCAGTCTCAGAGCTCTCTGCATTTAAAAGATCATCAGCTTGGATCCCTGCACTCKGTACTCAGTGGACACACATCCCTCCACTAGGCTGGCTCTGAAGACTGAGTGTCTGCTGGACAGAATTTGCCTTGCCCATATGTATAAATCATCAAGAAAATATCCTAATATTAATGATCACACTTCAGCAAATGCATCTCCTTATGAGTCTCTGGATTTRTTCTCTTTTCCTTCCTAACACCAAATGTTCCTAGACTTACAGATTTACTGCCACAGTCCATGAGCGGCATATCAGAACACCAGAGAGTCTCAGCACACAAAACTACCACTTGAAGCCCATCTATGCGAGATGTTTCCCACTTTTAGTCCTGTGTTATGAAGTGCTGAAAATCACTTTCAAAATTGTATTAACTTCGAATTTTTTAATTATCTAAATGGAAAAAACCAATATACGAAAGGACAATCAGAATCAGGAATATGAGTATGAATAAGGACAAAATGCAAGAATTTAAAAATCAACTCTCTAGCTGGGGAATGAAGATGAAGGACAAAAACTAAGGTCCTGAATCTGAAATTTAAAATCTCTGCAGCATTGTAGATATTCTCAGATGAATGCTTCTGTGGCCCCAGATTAGCATGACAATATTTACAGCTCTAAAACTCAACACCCCCCTACTTCTTCTGTGTAACAGATCAAAAACATCAAGACTGCAAAATGACTTTTGCAACACGTATGCTAAATTATATATTCTTTCTGAAATTAATTGGAAAGGCTTTCAGAAAGAACCAAAACCATCACAGTGCTGCTGATGTGCTGATGTGAAGTTGCACACTGTTTTTTTTTTCTTCTGYTAGACCTGCCTGCAGATACTTCATACATAAGGGCACTCAATAAAGAAAACCTAAAAATGGGACTCTATTTCAAACAACTTGGCTTGTCCCAAGCAACAAAACCAACTTTTGTAACTTCTTATAGCATCAAATATTTTGGAGTTTGTCACAGCTCTTAGAAGCCATAAAAGATATCAGAACAAGTTGTTCCCATTTTCACAATTTTTGTACAAAAACTGGTTTGAAACAGAGTTGTTTAATAATTAAGAGTGCTAATGTTACAAAGGGCATGTATTACTCTCTGTTAAAATGGATGTTCAAAAATAAATAAAAGCTATTTGATGATAATTATGACATTACATTACAATTACTCCTGACAAGGTAATTTAGGAACTTGAAGTAAGAAGCTTGACCCAAAGCACCAYGGTGCTGGTTTTTGCAAAGCACAGGTAACACAGAACAAGGAAAAGGGGAAAAACCTTAGTCTCAAAGAGCCAAAATCAAGTCAAGTCATGATTCAGAAATCAAGTATATGCACCATAATTTTATCTTCCTGATTGCAGAACAGCCTCTAATACTCAGTGTAACTTGCTTTGCTATCTAGATAGCAGGCAGTCTTTCAAAGATTGGTCCTGCCCTGTCTGCACATCTCTGGATCAAACACATTCAGCACAGGGATGTGTCCAGCTGATGCAACAATAGCTTATAAAAAATGCCCATCAAAAATGGAAATTAATACAAACTGAGAAACAGCAGAGTTGTAAAAAAAATAGTTAGAGTAACTGTTGAATGGGATTTATTTCAGATATACCTGGCAATGTCAAAGTTAACTTAGGCACTCAGGTTCTTGCTATGATCATCGAGTAAGTTTATAGGCACTACCAACTGGCAATTTATTCCAGGTAGGATGGATTCAATCAGACCATTTTCCCCTTTAAGCCATTGAAGCAGCTTAAATGATTACTTCAATCTACTTGTCTGATTTTTGCATTGTCTGAAGTCACATGAGATGAGAGCTGTCTCATCTTTCAGAGAAATTTAACATGTAACATGTCAGTGCTCAGTCTACTTCTAAATTCAAAAGGGACAGAAAGCAAAAAGAAAAAAAAAATCATACCATTAGAATAAAAAGCGAAATGTGGAAATGATATCCTTCACTTTTTGTTTTAGATATTAATTTTATAGATATTTAGATTRTGATGTGAGCAAATGCAGATATTTGAAACTATGTGAGAGTGGAGATGCTAATGRCTACCTAAAATGCACAGTAAGTTCAAGATTTCACTCAGAATTGCAGTTACTTAGTGYTCCTTGTCAGATTTCTTCCTTTTCTTTTTAATCTTACAGATTTTAGATAAAGTGAGACACATGGGGTTTGACACCTGGATAAAACATAATTGTTATTTATTAACTTGGCAGTATGATTTAACTTATCACTGCTAGCTTATTTTCAAAAAAATTGTGGCTTATACATAAAAGCACAAATACATAGAAGTTTCCAGGATTTGACAAATCTCAGTGCAGAAAGGATGTTAATAGAAATTCTAAGAGGGATGCAATGATTTTTCGCTAGTATGACTTTTAAAATTTAAGTACACTTATTTTAATTGCTGGAATATATTATTTTGTCTCTCCAGGGAATATCTGATCAAGAAGGATGAATTTACACTTGTAGGTATTCATAGAGGGTAAACATGAGAGAAGAATGCTTATAAATCAACAGGCTTCATGATGAAACCAAAAAGGCAGAATTATAACCTGAGAAAGCTGAATAGGCTTTTGGATCTTGTCAGCAAGGAAATGAACAGTAGCACAGAATAAATTTACTCATTATGATTACAAGATCTGTTGCCACAGAAGCACAATATCATTATCTGTAATACTGGAAGCAAATTGCATTGGTAGTATTAAAGACATTATTGTAGAATAAACAATATACTTCTAAAAATCAAAATGCAAATGCATACCATACATTTTAAAATATAGATTAAAATTAACAGAAAATAATTAAGACAGACCAACTTCAAGGCAAATAGAAATCAACACATTACTGTATTACATTTCAGCTCTAGCATCAAGATTTATGAGTACATTTTCTAACCAAGTATTACGATACAAGCTCAAACATTTTTGAAAGAACAAGAGGTATCAGGCCAACATAATAAAAAATAATTCCATCTTGCTTGTCAAAATAAAGGCAATTTTATAGGCTCATTTCTTCAGACAAAAGTGTACAGCCAGCACACAGGGGTTCACAGCTCTTAAGAATAGCAGGTACCCCACCTGAATTTAGCAACAAAAATTCCATCTATATTTCACTGTCCTCTTTCAAGGGGAATTACACAAAACTCAGGTTTTCCAAGTCCAGAGTTTACAAAAATGTTTAAATGAATACAGACAGGGAAATGAACATTCAGACCCCATCTGAAATCAGGGTAATGAACAGGTGACTTCTACATTGCAAGTTTTAGGCCCTCAGGAGTAGCAATTGCAGGCACACACATTTTAACATGTTCCATGGATGAATACACACATAGAACATTTGAAATAGGCATCAGTATTTATCACAACTGCAAAACACAGAGCTGTTATCACAGCAGAACTTTTTCCAGTACTTCTATCTCTAAATACAAATAATAAGTTTCTCTAACTTTGTTCTGGACACTAAATATTTATGTTTTAAAATGTGTATAAGCATGCATGGATAACACTGAAGAATAACCAYAGAATCAATGTCTTACCTCCCATCTCTATCCCAGTCATATACTTCTACTTTAATTGTCCTAAAAATAAAAAACAAAACAACACAACCCTATTAAAATGCTAAACATGTACCCGGATTGCCTTTAAGATTAATAGCATATGGGGGCATCAATTGTGCCAAACCCAAAAAGCAGAATTTTTCAGTAATTTCTCTTGAGGCAGCAAATAGCCTGTCAGGTTACACAAYACATCTTCATAAATCAATAGCTAAATATAGTGAAAATGAAGGAAACAATTAAACACATTGGAAGTTTAACCAAAATATTTTTACTTGCTGATGCTCTGTATTTTCTTTGTTTTTTTTAAATAAATGATTCCTTAAATCTTTAAGTATTATCAAAGTTAAGAACACATTTTGTCTGTTTCCTTATGAGCAAAGTGAACCTTTGAGGACAACTCTAACCTTGCTTCAGGGATGACTGGGAAATGGATAAAATGCAGAAAGCAAATATTTCACAAGAAAAGATCAATCATATTTTATAGACTTACTTCAAAGGTGGATTTCTTAAAATGCAGGTACTACAGAGCATATTACCATCAACATCCTTGATGAAACAGGAAAAATACATGATGATGGAGATAGCACACAGCTCTATTAATCTCCTTTTACTGCAGTATGTGTATAAATGTAAGCAAATTCAACTGCTACTAACAATGAATCCTATTTGGCTTAAAATGAACTCAACACTGGATAGAAAAAGAAACATCTCCAGCGAGACCTCCTGTATTTTAAGCAACAACTTAACTTACCCTTCTTCTTCAGAACAGTTTTACATGAAGTGAAGTCATCAGATCTGTCTTATTAATGAGGGGACAAGAATCTATTTTGTAATTTTCTTCCATGGAAGCTGCTCCTCATCCTTCCAATTAGTACACTCAAGTATAATTTGATTAATTTTCTTTACTAGGAAGGGACTCTGGTGTTAAAGTTGAGTAACAACTGATATTATATGCACCAAGAAATTCAYAGCTGGATGTTTTTCACATTTTTATGATATTCCAAAATAGGTAAAGAAGGAGTTGCTTTGTCAGGATGTATCTCTTTTCAATTCAAATTTAAAGGCTTCTAACCACACCATTTGTTACATTTTATACCTCTTGCATAATTCAAGTTGGCTTTGTCAACCGATTAAAATGAAAGTTGTTCTGTAGAATGAAGTGAAAAACAACTCCAAACCTATTTTATCTCACCAGGTATTTCACCCTTCAAAGGAAACTATTTTCACCTTCAAACGAATTCAGAAAAAAAGGGCAATATCACAAAGGTTTTTTTTTGCCTAGACAACCACTATTTTACTTAGAGGTTTCAAAACCTGTTACAGTAGGCAAAACACACTACTAAGTTAAGATTTACACAAGCTTTAGTGGGATTTAAGTTTTGAATTGTCTTACAAATCTGTGTTCAAACAGCCAAATCATCTCAGTGAGAAAACCTGAATTATTAAAATAAATTATTAAGAATATCAAGATAAATTCCTGCGAAGGATCATCAGACAGGTAACTGCAGTAAGAGCAATTTATCTTTGAATAAAGCTCCTCTCTACTGAAATTTATTTCATATTAAAGGATTAATTACAGATCTTGACTTTTATCTATTTTGCATGACATGCAAGATATTAAAAGACCTTTCAAATCTTCACATACTGATATTTAACCTTTACCTTAAAGRACACAGTTTAGAGAATGGGTTTCCTACTTTAATATTAAAAAAATAAAAATCTTACATTTAAAAATAATCAAGGTTTCAGATGGGTATCTCTGTTTTAAAACTTTTATGCAGAATATTACTAAGTGCTTTTTGAGAGAGCATGGTAAGAGAAAGAAAGAACAAAGATATTAGACTCTAAGTACTACTGTAGTACTGAAATGCCATTCCTGTGATGTATGTATAATCACATAGTATCACTGTATAATCACATAGTTTGAAAAAAATTAGCAAATCCTGGTCATTCCATAAGGAAAAAGCAGACAGAGCTCACTCAGMAGCATGCACTAGCTGAAGATTTAGTCTCCCCAACACCAGAATAAAMATTTACTGTGATATATTTTTGCTAATGACATTATTCCCACCTTTCACATCTATCACAGAGCCCAGAGCACCAAAATTTTATCTGTGAAACTATCATTACCTAAAAGAGACTTTCTGGCATTTGTGTTTTTATGTATTACTATGTGGAGGGTAGGAAGCTAATCCTTACCTTTAGAAAGAAGAGTTTTCAAATTAAAAACCCCCAAATTTCTGAAGTTTCCTCTAGACTACCAGCAGACACTAATTTGAATTAACTTAACAGATAATGACTGTTTCTTATTTTGAACCATGACTGTTGTATGCAGCCTTTATTCACAAGATATTCACTGAGAAGATGACGTTGAAAGCAGGACAACAGTAGATACACAATAATTTGAGGAGTCCTATTATACTTTTTAATTCCCTTAATTTGAAATGCTGAAGTTATTTCAATATGCCTTCACCACAACATCTTTTCTAATCATTATGAAAACTGCTTTTCTTTAATATGATAAACAGTGAAGTGTCCAGAGACCAGCTTCATTAACACTATTTTGCTTATRCATTATGCACATGAACCCAAATCCAAGTAAAAAATTCTATTTGATTAGAATGTGCTCATAACAAAATTGCTTTGTTTTTATTGCATCCAACTGAAAGAGTAACCRACATGGCTGTTTTTAAGGATGCTAAAAATACCCATTTTTAGTCAAATAATTTGCTTGTTATTAGTGGTAAAATGTTTATTAAAAACATGGTATTATTACCATCCAAAGATAGATACTTTTCCATGGCATCACTGAAAACTTAAAATCTGAGGATGATTACCTTCTGTGTTTCTCATCTACTGACCTATGTATTTAAAGGTTTTCATTTATCAGCATACTCTGACATTACATTGACATCCAAAGAAAACACATCATTGTCTTTCACTGAACCATTTAAAAATACTTGTGTGTACTAGTCAGAGTGGCCATGCTTTAAATTAGTAATTTCTTTCTGTTTCTAAACCACACCCTAGAGAGCAAAGAATTTTTTCCAGAAAACATCACTAACCCTTCCTCACAGATTTAGCCAATTGGCTTTATTTTTCTGAATTATTTAAAGTGATRAACAGTTTAGAACATCTATTATCCCTTTAAATTGTTGATTAAATAACACCAGGGAAAAAGTTACATACAAAAGAACACATGAGTTAGGGAGAAAAAATTGTATAACCTAAGAAAGTTTAAGCTACAGCTTACCGGTCAAAGTCTCCATTACACAGTGCTCTGACAGAAATCTTGAACGCCTGCCATACTGGATTTAATGTATTYTTCACTACTTCTGTTTTGTGGCAGATTGTAAAACTGCAATTTAAAAAAAAATAAATTTGTATTTATTTACTTTTTCTTTTGTGTCACCAAAGCTGAAATCAAAATTCAAATATATCAYCTGTAAATTGTCTAGTGATTAGCACCAAAATACTTCACAGGCACTTACCTGCCATCTTCATTGCTTCGATGGAATACAAGGAAGGGATCAGATTTCCCAAAGAAGTCCTTCTTGTCCAGCTTGTTTGCACAAAATTGCATTAAAACTGAATCCTGAAATGGRTAATAAAGAAAAATTACAGACAGCATGCAGTTTTCAGTACTAAAAAACCAAAAAAGACTAAGATATGCAAATAAATGAGGGTATTTGTCTTCTAGATGCCCTCTTACATATTCACATTCATGTAATCTCCTCATATTGCAGWTGTAATGGCTGGAACCAAGAATTCCTTTGTAGAGGACACCRGAGAAAAACAATTTTCTACACTAAAATGTCTCAGGATTTTTCAAGGATTTTYTGACATCCAAAATCCCATTCTGAAGGAAGTGGATGTACAGGCAAGGAAAAGTATATTAGAATTAATTTCAAAAACTCCAGTGAGACACAACTCAGCCTCATTCCTTCAGTGACTTAAACCTGTTGTTGGCCACTACTGCCTGTCAAGCAAATGGCAGTAGTCTGGAACCTTCAGGAAAATGAGCCTGAAAGGTACCAACACA
The DNA here is from genome assembly GCF_030028575.1 of Malurus melanocephalus. NCBI lineage: Eukaryota > Metazoa > Chordata > Aves > Passeriformes > Maluridae > Malurus > Malurus melanocephalus. Next base: position 698,195 of record NW_026623350.1, on the reverse strand, counting down.
TCCATTCTGACAACAAATAAGGAGAGAAGTTTCTTTGCCGTGATCAGGCAAACTGAAAGTYGCACAAGTCACCTCCCTGGGCAACATCAAGAATGCAAGGAGGATTGTAAATGTGAAGATGAACCTGCAGACTCATTGGGGCAGGGCCTGCTGGAAGACTCTGTTCCATAAATAGGTCTACAGGTGCAACAGCAGTGAGAGGATAACAACAGAAAATGTGGGCACTGAGTGGGGCAGAGGAGCAGGTGACAAAGGACATTGCAAAGTCCTCACAGCTTTCTAAGCCTTGGTCTTAAATGCTAACATTTGCCTTCAAGGATCTTGGGAACCTGAGACCCAGACCTGAGAAAGTCTGGAAMAAGGATCACTTGCCCTTGGTAGAGGAGGGCCAGGAAAGGGAACATTTAAACAGAGCAGACATGCAAAGTCCATGGCACTTGGTAGGATGGCCCTGAGAGTGCTGATGGAGTYGGTTAATGTCACTGTGGGACCGCTTTCAGTCAGCTCTGTAAAGTTAGGATGTTCAGGGGAAGTTTTCCTGTGTCCTGTCTTTGAGAAAGTGACTGGTAAGAGGATCCAAGCCAGTTTTACCTCAATCCCTGAGATGATGATAGAGTAAATACTACCAGAAAACATTTCCAAACACAWGAAAAAGAAGATGGCTAAGAGACATCAGCATGGATTTATAAACAGGAAATTCATGCCTGATCCACTGGAAGCCTTTCCTCACAAAATGAATGGCTAACTGGATGAGAGGTGACTAGGGGATGTTGTTTATTCTTCACCTTAGCATGGCCTTACAGACTGTCTCCCACAAAATCCATCTTCACAAACTAATGAATTACAGACAAGGCAAATGGACAGTGAGGGAGACTGAAAACTGGCTGAACTGAAGGGCTTCAAAGGGTCACTGAGTAGCACAAATGTGACTCTCCACCTGGAGASCAGTCACTAGCAGTGTACCCGAGGTGTCAAAAATGGGCTGAGATTGCTGAACATCTTCATTAACGACCTGGACGATGGGACAGAGCAGACCTTCTGCAAACAATACAAAACTAGAACTAGAAGTTTATATGACAGATGGTTGTGCTGCCATTCAGAGGCCTCTRTAGAGCCTGGAAAAACTAACGAACATGAACCTTGCAGGGTTTAACAGAGGGAAATGCCAGCTACTGCACTTGRAGGGGAATAACCCTATGCACCAGTGCAGGCTGCAGGCCAAACAGCTGGAAAGCAGCTCTGCAGAAAAGGACTGAGGGGGCTTGGTGGACACCAAGTTGACCAATGTGCCCTTGGCAGCAAAGGCCAACAGCCCCCTGGGCTACATTTGGATGAGTGCTCACAGAAACTTAAAGGAAGTGACTCAGCACTGGTGAGAGCATTCCTGGAGCATTGTTCTTTCCTGGAGCACTGTTCTTTCCCGGAGTACAGTTCTACGCTCCCCAGTAGAAAGGGAGACACAGAAGACACGTAGAAGAACACAAGGAAGGAAGGAAGACATGAACATGCTGAAGCAATTCTACCAAAAGCATCAGTAAAATGATCAAGGGATTGGACCATCTCTCATCTCAGGAGAGGCTGAGAGTAGAAATTATTTAGCCTGGAAAAGAGAAGGRTTATCAAYTGTGTGAAYACCTGATGCCAGGTGAATAAAAAGCCTCTGGTTAGTGGTATCCRGTGGAAGAAAAAGTGCAATRGGTAGATACTTGAAATGTGAGTAATTCCACCTAAATATAAGGAAAAAGTTTTCACTCTATGAGTGTGCTGAAACAGAGAGATTGTGGGGATTGCTTGATTCAGTGATTACGGCACAGAGCCCTGAGTAACCTGCTCTAAGAAGGGAAGGAGGATTGGACTAAGCAATCTTCCAAGGTTTTTTCCAACCTCAGCAACTGAGTGATTCCAAAACTAGTTGTCATTCTGAAAATGAGCTGTCAAAGTTTGGATAAAATACCGAAATCCAAAAGATCAAGTATGTGGCAGCTGGCGAGACACTGGAAGAGACTGTGAGAGAGAAGCACATGAAGGAGCTCAAGAGACAACATAAGAGAAATTRAGCATTGGCTTCTTCTATCTAAAACTAAGAGCAATGACAGGAAAAAAGTATTCTAATTTCTTAGACAAATCACAAAATGCAAATTTATAAATTATACCATTGACAATCCAGTGCAGTGTAAATCACAAAATAATTTTCATTGTGTTTTTSAAAAGCAATGAGCACACTTACTCGGCAACACCCTAGTTCCTCTGCCGTTACTATGACCGTTCCACATTTCTTCCCAGGAATTCCTCTGCAAGAAAACACAACTACATCACTTTAGTTCCTTAATATCATATATGAAAGAAACAACTGACTCAGAAAGCACAAATTTTCAAGTCACAAAGCTGATGAAATGTTTTGCTACTTGTGTAGAAAAGTTGATTTATCCTATACTCAGATACAGAAAATGTGTCAATCTAAATGTGAACAGAGCAAAAACTGAACAAAGGAAAATAAAATGTGAAAATCTGTATTTCAGTGGGTCCTACTGGCTCGAGACTCCGGAACCTGTAGGTTCTCTACAGTGATCACCACTTTTTGGAMGGTATTTGAAGGAACAAATATTTTCACTGTAAAAGGAATGTRACAGACAACCATTATCAAATGAAAGGTTTACAACAATACCTGCATGTCTAGACAAAGATACAGTCTTGAGGAGTGATTATTGTCTCCTCAGAACAAAAGGATACTCTGAAGAGTATCTGGGCTTTAACAAGGACTGAAAGGAAGACCTTTATAGAGTCTGTAAAGATGACCATTTATGTGGAAATTCAAAACCGAGAGGTGAAAAAGAGCCTCTAATTTTGCAAGCTGGAATTGCAATGATGCAGAGGACAGAACATTTTTCAGGTCATTCAAAAAAGTTAGTCTTATCCCTCAATTTGCAGAGCCTAGCCCTCTTGGCAGTCACAGCCACAGATAAGAGGACAGGACAAACAGATACAGGAAGTCAGTTCAGGTGTTTTTCTATCAATTATGTTCACAGCAAGAAGATAAGAGAAAGAACTTCACATAATAGGCCAGCTGGCTCCAGTACAGCCTCATTAGCAATGGCACTCAGATGTGAATAACTAGCATAGAATGCTCAGTAAGCTTTGCAATGGCACTACCTCCTCATTAAAGGGAATCCCTAAAGGAATGCACTTAGTAGGTCCTGAAAAAAAAACATTGCTCAGAGTTATAAATGTGGCTAACATCTTCTCTCTAGGAAGAYGAACGTGCAAGGATCTAATCCTGGATAATGTCTGAGGAGGTGACACTCTCTTGAGAAAAAAATGAAACTATGTCATTTCTGGAAGTGGATGTATCTGCACATTATCCCTTCATGCCAATATGGCTGGGGTATGCCAGGCCAGTCAGAGTAAATCCTACACATGGAGCTCATCTTGAGAAGGCATTTAATGAACCTAGTAACCCAACAGGTAAARAGAACAAACATCACTGCTAAAACGTCACATTATCCATTTCACCTTCTTTGAATTGCTACATTTTCCAATAGAAATTATCCTAAAGAAATGTTCACCTCTGTATCTGGCCAGTCTGTAAAATAAAGTGCAACACTAAAGTATATTCCTGAACTAAAAATGCCCACAGTCACAGGGATAACAGGATACTACACTACAACACTGTGAACAAGACTCTACTGGGACAGACTGCATAAAATTCCAAGTCCTTAACGGTACCAGAAACAGAGACGGAGGTTCAGGGGACAATCTCACAACTGCCAAGAAGAAATACTGTCAGATTCATGYCTCAGAGGTGTAATCCACTGGTGCTTGTAATACTAATGAAACTTGCAAGGCATGCACACCATGTAGGCAAAGAAAAATGTGCATTGTGCACCTTCACTTTTGTATTTGCCACGAAGATTAGTGCAAGGTGTGTTTCATCCTGCCTGGCCACTGCAGCAGTGACGCCCCTAGCTTTGAGATGTTTTACTTTAGTTCTGAGGAAGGACAAAACTACTCTTTCATTSTAGACTTCCTAAGGGAACTTTCCCTGATGATACACAATCTGACTTGGAATTGGACAGCTCATGGCAGCCATGGTGTCCTGAATTATACAAGACTTCYGTAAATGTCTGAAGCAGATAGATCTGGAATGAGCCTCAAGTCTTTCTAATTTTCATTTTGAAAGGAAGTCACTGCTTACTTGAATGCCAATCAGAGAATGGAATTCAAGCTTCTCAAATGCTTAAGTATAAAAAGTGCTGCTTCTGTAGGGCAGCTTATTAGGACTAAAACGGCACCAAATATTCTCTTCTTTTTACATCCATTGGCAGAGAACTGAGGAGCGAAAATGTTAATGAACTTCAGAACTATGGTGAAAAGATAAAGCACTCTTAACTCACAGATCATAAGGAACATTCTTGCTATGAGAACATAGACTTGACTTCCTAAAGAGAACAGCAAATTCAAAGCAGTAAATATCACTAAGAAGGGAAGAAATGGAATATTGTCAATTGAATTCTCATTGTCTGACTATTAAGAGAAATTCAACACACACCTATAAGCAAACAATCCTGAAATGCAATGCAATAATTTAATGAATAAATTAAAACAGCAATGTCTCCTAGACCCCCAGACATCCAGACTTCAGAGAGTCCAGAATGGACAATCACTCAGGCACAGCTGTCAAGTCACAGCGTTGTCAGAAGCACCAATGACAAAATAAAACACTCTGAAGAACTGAGAAAAAGTCATAAACACTCTCTCATTAACGTTGTCTACCCAYATGTTGGGTCCACTTAATAACTACCATACAACAGAGTATCAGAAGCCAGACCTGAGAAATGCTTGTTTACCCAAAAGAAAATCCATTACACGGGACAACACAACTGTGAAATCAGACCTTTTTTTCTATAGAATCTTCACTGATATTTTTTCTTTTCTCATAGATAATCTCAAACTTTAAACTTCATCTGTTAGTCATTTCAGACTTCATTTAAACTGCACCAAGTGCTAAACTGCTGAATGGATGATTTCTAACCTCTGTGTTCAAAATAAATTCAAAAACAATTTTCTGAGGAAAAAAAATGTGTACTGCACTAAATAACTTACTAATTGAGGAAATAAACAACTCTGAAGACCTTCAAGAAGTCAGGTAAGATTCATTATACTAAATACAGGTTTCTTCAAAGTCAGTACTTTCCCTAAGTGACCACAGGCTTCCAATAGAATCAGCTGAAAACCAGTCAAAATAATCCATGGAGCTGTGAAAGTGCAATTCACAGAGGCAGGCAGCATGAGGTAAGCCTGAACAGTGAAAAGTCAGTGAACTTCTGTTTTAGTAGAAGTAAATAAAATAGGGCCAACCTCGTGACCACCTTCTGGACATAAAAACATGACCAGAACAAGTGGTGGCTGTGTGTTGCCATCCCACAGTGCTGAGGCTCTGGTTCTGCTGGGACAGTGCTGGAGCTGAGCAGGCACTGTTCCCTTAATCGTGCTACTGGAGTTGCCCTGCCTGCCTTTCTGCATCTGTGATTGTTTGAGGGTGTGGAGATGGGATTCCATGAACTGGTGACTCTCCTGGGATGAGTCTGAAAGCAGCCAGGGCAAGGTATTTGGGCTCCCCCACCTACCACTGGGAAACTCTTCGCATTTGTTTGCAGACAACCTTTTAAATCACATATAACCTAAAGCAACTTTTCTATTACGCCACTTACTGTACTGGTCCTCMAGGCTATTTCCTGGACATGTTTTTAAAAGTTTAATATCCAGAATGGGATTAAGAGGAGAATCACAAAATACTGTTGTCTAATAACTACAACATTTTCTGATATAATAATTTTCTAATTTAATAATTTTGMATGATTGTATTAGAAATCTGCTAATCTGGTCAGCTGATYCTTCAYTGCTTATTTGTGCAGYGTTTTWTTAGAGGAACTCAAATGCTTGAACATAWGWYAATAAAAGTTTTATGATGWGCTAATTTGCAAACTAAAACAAAASCATTTTTTAGACCAGTGCACTCAAGCTATTTCTAATGCAACATGTAATGAGGTTGACAAAAAGTTTGGATTAGTCAATTCCTTTGCTAATTGTCCACAGTGGAACCTAAATTACCATAGCCTATGTAAAGAAGGACTTGTATTGCATGTAATTATTTATTATCTCTTAAAAGCCMTATCTGTCAATTCCTTATATCAAGATATCTCACAGCAAAAAAGCTCCACAACTCTCACCTCATGCAGCAGTATGCATTCACCAACGTTCCAGGATACTTACACAATTGATTTTTCCAGTCTGCTTCCCTGTGATCCCACTATTTCTCCCAATGTACAAAACATCTGTCCCAAAAAATCCTGAAAAGCAGTAATATAAACACTCAGAAATCATAATTCACACAAAGAAATTAGGTTTCCCATTTATCTGAGCTGTTCCCTGCTGAAGAGCAGAGTCTCCTGAACACATCTCAGCAATAACGATCCAATAATGAATCATAAACAGACTCATTACTACCCATTTGACATAATAGTGGGTTACATTTACAGATGTAATTCTAATGCACTACACAATCTTTATTGGGAGGATCTAACTGGAGGTCAATGGCTGAAAGTCTCATCTTTTCACTGTCCACACACAGAGCGATCCTTCTGCTATCCTCTTTTCCTTTGCTCCAGGTTCTCAAAGGTTCTCTAGCCAAAGCCTTCCTGTATTTATTAAAAAAAATTATCTGAGAAGCCTCTGAATTCTATTCTTGCATCTCTAAATTTTAAAGTTACTATTTTATCACTCCCACTTCAAGACAACATGAGCATAAAAGGTTTCTTTTAACACTGAGACACAATCAAAACATGCTTCAATTTTTAGGACCCAAAAAAGTATCAACAAAATGCAGCATATCACATATCTGAAGAGGTATACACGTGTGCTGAAATATGCCTTTTGCAAGAGAAATGTCCCATTAAAATTATATTCACTAGCATTACATGTGTTTTTAATCATAGCACAATCACTGTCTTTGTCTATGTTTTCTTTTGACTTACAGTCAAAAAGAAAATAAACATACTTAAGAAATGCAAGCATTTCAGCACAAGGAAGTACAATGTGAAGAAGTAACGAAGAACTTACATGTTTTGATAGGTTTGGACTCTTTGAGTCAACATCATAGCTTAGGGAAAAAAAGAAAATTTATATCAGAGTTACCAGATGACATATCTGAGAACAATTATGTAAAGAAACAAAACTCAAACAATTCTGTCACCTGTTTCTATGAGGGAAATTTACACAAACAGATTTGTGAATGGAAGTTCTTCAGTAAGGAAGAMAAACTGAGTCATCACATATTATGGGACTATGGTTCACCACTTATTTGAAATTAAATAATTTTTCTAAAGTGCAAGGTTTAAAGAGAAATTCTGTTGACATTCCTGTTTGAACTATGAAAGATGCAAAAAAGCAGACAAAAAATTAAAAATTAATTCTAGAAAACAAACTAACTTGTAAATTATTTTCTTGGGTCATTTTTCAGTCATTTGAATAATTAAATAGAAATAACTGGCAATAAACTAAACTGTTTTTAGCAAGAGTTTGAATTGCTCTTTTAAGCTTGTCATAATCTTGGTCTTCCTTCAGTTAGCAAATGTCATAGTTTCCCTTCCACAATCAAGTCAAGAGTTAAAAAAAATTACTCTCTGAATTTAAGAGATTGAAAAACGTAATGTAAGAAATCCATAGGGGATTGCTAATCTCTGTACTTTAAGTCTTCCACCTTTATCAAATAATCCACATTAATATTTTTATCAAACAATCAATTCTGATTCAATACCAATAACTAAATTGAAAACATATCTTATGTCCTTGCCCAACTCATACTCCACTGCATGTTTCTGTTCCCAATACATGGAATGCCATCCCTTTGGCTGTGCTGCCACAACTGGTTACTGGGATGCCGTATGGATCAGATCACWAGTCAGGATGACAGAATATCATAACATAGCTAGATGTGGTGCAGCACAGTAAAAGCTTTAGAAACATATTTAGGAAGACAAAAAAAGTCCCTCTAAAAATCATTAACACGAGTTAACACCCCCAAACAATTAAAAGCAAACTGCTTGGTGAAACTGAACAGAAAAACACAACTGGTAATTGGACCTGAGGGAAAGCTACAGAATTAAAACAAAGAACTACTTCACTGGCAAAATCTCTAACAAAGTACCAACTGTGAACAGAAAAGGGCCTGTCACATTGGTGGCTGTACATTTTGGGGGKGGGTCATGCTCATTTATTGGAGCACCAAATAGCAGAGATATACCTGCAACTTATTTTTTTTTCCTGCAAGTATATGAATCATATAAGTAATTACTTTGAAAAAAATAACACTTTGGCCAACAGTAGTACACAATTTTGCCAAGGAATTTAATATAAGAAACTTTCTAAAGCTTCAGAACTGGGTTGTTTATCCATGGGTGGCTACATGAAATTCACATTTCTAACTCAGAGTTCTAAGACATTCMGTTTCTCATCTATCATTGTTACAGGGCTCTACAATAAATTCACACAATGTGGCTACATGGTGACTTGCAGGCAAAGATAGCAGCAGCTATTCAGCCTTGAGTTTAGAACAGGCTTGTGTCCAGCAGCAGAAAGCAGTCAGGTCTTTCTGATAAGTACAGAGAATGTGTGATATTTACAGCTTTTCATAAACAGACAAACAGGAGTCCATTTCTCTGACTACATAAAGAATTCAACAGGAGACTGTGTTTTGCCTTCCAGGCCCAAGTCTTTTTCAGACAGCATTTATCCAGAAGGTGTTTACGGACTCTCCCTTCTTTCCCTAGACTGAGTYTGGCTTTCTCTTTTCCAGTTCATTTCCTTCACTTTTCTTTTCTGTTGCACTGCCCCCTCCCCATAACATACATGCATCCTAYGAGAAGCAAGAGAGAAAAAAAATCCAGATTTCCACGCAGACTCCACTGTGCCATTATTTCAGCAAGTCTCTATTTTTGGAGAAGAATCCTTTTCTTCACAAATTGATTAGCTCTGACTTAAAACTTACTTTAAATAACACACCATAGTTATACTCCACAGATTGAATGACATTAAACCCAACTTTTAAAATTACAAATAAAGTTCTGCATCAGGCTTCCACTGTGAAAGTGGAAGAATTTGTACTGAGCCACCTCAAAGCAACCTGTAATCTTCCTGGCATTAAGTATTTCCTTTCATTCCTTGAAACAGGTGGTCTAGTCTTGTAAAGGAAACAAAAATAAATAGGAAAAGGGTTCTTCAACTAAAAAAAGGACATGTAGACAAAATTCATGGCAACTATGYATATGATGATGCAAAATTGCGGCAAAAATTTAATTATCTATAAGGGCTATACATATTCCCTCCTAGGGTAAGGTTAAGAAAGAAGCATTAATAAAAAAGGATGAAAATTAAAGAACCTTGATTATTACAAAGACTGAAATAATCAGAATGGACTGAAATGTGAGAGATGACATGCAGTGATGACATGATCTGATGACTGGACTCTCAACTATATTTTCCAAATAATAAAGTGRAAGTCAAAACAATTCCACCAGTGGAATTAAATGAGCACATCTGGAATAACATCAAAAGCCATCTCCTTTCAGAACAMCCTTGTTGTTTTAAAACCTTAAAATTTAGAATATTTAGATGCACAGTGAAGAAATTTTTGGCTCTGCACTACTCGTACATTATTTTATTTCTGGACAGTATATCCATACATGTTTTGCTGGCTATGCTGCAAGAATATTTTAACATTTTGACATCTTTAGMTTTCTAACTATTTTTTGAAAGTAATAATTGTGAGTATAATTCTATTTTGACTAGTTAATACCTGCCAACTTCTTAAAACTCAGTCATTATTGTGTTACACATTTATTTCTGAGGAAGTAGTGCTAAATCAATAATATTTATTACATTAATTTATCCTATGTCAGTAGATACCATCTCTCTTCAAGTTAATTTTATGCTGGACAAAACTACATGCTTACAGAGGCTTCAGTATTAGAGACAATGATTTTTAACTTACAAATCAAATCGCAGATTCTCTCTTTCTTCAAAGAAGTAGTCCATTATAAATTTCCTTACAAAATCTGGATTTAAAGTATTATCAATTACTTCTGTTCTTCCAAACTGTAAARGAAAAGTGCAAGTTTAAGCTACATSCTATAATGAAGTACAAYAAAGTAGACTGCCATTACCAGGAACATTTAAGATATTAGACAGACTGTAAAAACTTCTTTTAAACAGATGTCATGAAAGAAAACCACTGCATCCCCAWGAACAGATCAGTTACCTGTGGATGAAGACAGAGTGGCAGAACACCTCATATTTCAACATAGAATGGTACATACCTTGTATTGTATGACCTAAATTTCATAAATATCAGCTCCCAAAGCCAATAAAAATCCACAAAAAATTAACTAACAAAAATCTACTGTTTGCYGAAAAAAAACCACCAGAAAACAAGCAAATCAAAAAACAAAACAACCAAACACAACAGCAAGCAAAAGCTTGCATATATTGATTATTTCAGATAGCTTTAAATATTAGGGATCACAGTCCTTCCATTTGAAATACGTAATTTTTGCACTGTCCATCTCCTATTTCACCTCACTTCAGCTCTCTCTTCATCTCTCCTCTTTCTCAATTTTTAGCAAAATGCTTTGTCTCCCTTGGTGTTTATAGGAAGTGTCTCAGCTCTCATCAAGCTGGAAATATTTTAAGAAAATTTRAAACCTTAGCTGGGGAAGGTCCAGAGCAAGCTGGGCTGAATTTGGAAATGGCTTTTCATGGCTCAGGAGCAGGAACCAGATACAGCAGATGAATAGGAGGCTGGATAACACAAAGGTTCCTTTCTCCTAGATTATTCCATGATTGTCATATTTCATATACCATGGGTTAAAGTGTTATACCTCCATTAGAAACAGAAAATCTATGAATCCAAAGGAAAAGTATCTTCAAAAGAAAAAAAAGTTACAACATCGCAGCTAAGTGTCATTTTTCTTTTTTTTWAATAATAAAACATCATAACTTTGTAAGTATTTTTCATCTTGTCAATTCTGCCTTTTTTTTCAATAAACAGTATTTCACTTTACCCTACTACCATGTTACCCTTGGGAAATCCTTCAGACTTGATTTACAATGCATTACAGAAGTGTATCAGTAATCAAAGAAAAATAYGCAATGTGCTGATGATCAAATCACACTGAGACCAGAGAAGGCCTAACTGAACACCCATTACACCATCGCCTTTAGCTCTCATCAATTATACTTAGATTGTTACAAAACTCAGGAGATTGAATTCAGTGGCATTACTAACATTTCYTTAAATTATTTTAAAATATTCTTTCAGGTTTTAATTGAGGCTTTAGGTTTTTTGTCTGTTTATTTTTTTCCATGGGMTACACAAATGATTCCTTCACATGTGATTGGACTCAATGATCTTAAAGGCCTTTTCCAGCTTAAATGGTTCTATGATTCAATGATTAAACTACTATAATTAATTAGTTAACTGACAAATTACTAGTAGAATTTACCTTACTTATGACATTAAAATGCTGTTCTCTGAAGATCACTAGTCTATATTTTTCAGCTAAATTAAGCACCTTTTAAAAATCTGTTTTCTCAATTACCTACAGCCTTTTTAAGCAGAAGAGGTTACTTCTACTTATGACTAATAACAYAGCTACTGACTAATTACTTCTCCACATGGCCTACTTTCCCCACTATCAATTGTGTAGAGTTAAAATCTTAACATGGCCAAGAAGCAAAAACCTTCAGAAACTGTTCAGGAGAGTAACAGAATCGATGTAACTAAAGGGACTAATCTTCTGCCTAGCACCTCCTATTTTTTACTGCTGGTAAAAATATAACACACCACAACATAGGAAGCACAAGCCTGACTAAGCCCCTCAACAAGGCCAACCTCTAAATTTCAACTGTTGTAACACATACTCGGAATGCWTTCTAATCACTGAACTTCACATCTGACATAGTCAAGAGTGTTGGCTTTTGATCATCTCTTGGAGGCATTTATATGGAATGATTCATCTGATCTAATGCAGACRTCGAAATTAGGTCTGGTGAACAGCCCTCAGGATGTTAATTTTTTCCACTAACTGTAAACAGAAAACTGAGTTGCAAATATTTACACCTGAGCCTCCTGATAGACAAGAGGGAGGTAATCGTGATTTAAAGCAAAATAAAACCTCAAATTTTCTAGCAACTGCAACATCAAAAGTCTGTTATAATGCCTGTAGTTCCTAAACTTCCTCTTTAATTATACATTTTTCTAGGTGAGGTAATTATATTACAATCTTACTATCAGGATAATAATCACATTAAAAATGCTAAGAACTTATTTTAACAGCTACACAAGAGCAGAATGAAAATTCCACAGTTACATATCAATCTCAGACAACATAAAAGCCAAAACTTTGACAAAATCCTCTTAACCCTGGACCAGAAGTGGATCCAAAYGCTTGAGTGATGATCTAAGCTAGACAATCAAACCATACCAAGCCACCTAGACACCTGAATGTTTTRAGAATCTGCTGTTTTCAGAGTTTGCTATCCAGACATTTAGAACCCTGTGTATGTCCACTATATCTGCCAATTTCTGAGTCCCTAAACTGGCATTTCTTCACATTAATCACAGAAATGTTACCCAGTAGCAACACTGAGAGGATGTCTARAAACCACTTAAGAACAGCACAGAGCAGTAATTTAGCTAAAAAATACATATTAAATAGGTACACTGGTTCATGTACTGCAGTTATGAGCTTTTCCCCAAGCATGAGACAAATTTAATTCTCTCTTCTTAACAAGACTGAAACCCAYACCCACCATGTTTCAGCAAAGCAGAAAATACAATTCTCTGGTCTACTGGCAGAGACASCAAAGGTAAGAGGAGAGGTGTGTCTTCTGTCTCTGTCACCACCCACTGGAAATTTTGCAAAGTATAACCACACAAAATAACAGTTTTGAAAACAACAATATCCAGCCTCCTTATCTCTTACAGGGAAAACAGTAAGACAGTACATTCCACTCTTGGTTCTATTCTTAAAGGACATGGCTATACAGTGAAGTGAAGAACAGTTCCACCAATCCTCTCTGAAGGCAGGTAAATAGTGTATTTTATCTGTAGAAACATGACCACCCTGCTCCCAATATTACCAATTCTTTCAAGGAATAACATTAGAAGAGAAAAATCAGATGACTAAGTACTGGGAGAGAGTTCCAGGTGAAAAATTTTTATCTGCTGCAGGTAATTTTGAGGTACTTGATTTAGTTTCTTACGACACATCTCTCCAGTRGTTACACTCTTAGATAAGAACATGAAGTGCAAACTATGCATCATATCCTCTCTCCTATTGCCAAGAGTATACTCTATTCAGCAGGATCTAAATTCTCTGAAACACTACACAGCTAAGCTACATCTTTACCACAACTGCAGGCTAGTTTTGCTGACACTGACCACCACCACAGGTGTGTCCTTCCATAGATCTTGTACTGTTTGAGTGTCTTCCTGTCTTGAGAGCCATAAACCTTATCCAAATTTACGGCTAAGTCTGGTTTAATTCATGTGAAGGAGACTGTAAATGGATAAACTCATGTACTGAAGGAGACTGTAAATGGATAAACTCATGTACTTTCTGTATTTTGTATTCCCTTTTGATGGAAATGTGTGACACAGATATGGAAACTGTGATTTCCACATGTTTTGAGTGTTTGCTAGTACACAGGACTCCCATAAACCTAGCATGGCATCCAAGATGCTGTAACATGGCCTCTTCTGCTAGAGCAAAGCTTTAAGTACATCCCAAAAGTTTATAGATTATGAATATGCACCTTACCTCTCTCCATTCTTTGTTTCCAATTGCTTGTGTGTACAAAACGCAGACTGTGAAAAGAAAAAAAGGTTTGGTCATTTTCAAACTTGAACGTATCCTTACACTTTAAGCAAACTAATTTTGTAACCTGTTATGCTCTGGAAATTAGTAATTAGGACAATCAAATAGTAATATTTTCCCTCAGTTGTCAGCAATGTGACAATATGGTTGTTGCAGRTATCAGCTAATAAATGGAGTGCTTCTAAAATGGGAGGCTGCACTTATGCTTGACCTCAGCAAAGCACTTGACAATGTTTAAAGGCAAAATTGGATAAAAGCAGGTCTTCTTTAATTCYAGATGGTCAGGCTATTCTAGATAATCTAATGCATAATTACCCTAAAATATAATTCCTTCAAGAAAGAAGAAAATTGAAATAAAAATGAGAACCCTACTGAAAAGAGAGGAAATAGAACCGGAAAATGGAAAAAAAAACCCCACTTCTCAGGCTTTCTTCCTTAATTCTACTTAAAATTATTTATATCTATTTAAGCATATCATGTATACATACTTTATTTTTTTAAACTAAAGCCTGATAAAAAACGGAATCAAATAAATTTGTTGACCTAACCTGATTTTGAAAAACCAAGCATAACAATCCCACAGGYGCCACTCAGGTCTGTATTTCCAGTACAGCACTGACTACACATTAAGCTGCAGCTTTCATCACAGGGATTGGTGACAGGGGCACAGTGATTATAATCAGGCCTTTTAAACACTATTTTAAGTACAGATCASTTGCACTGAAGGAGCACTAGAAACCTTATTGTCTAGAGTCTTGAACTAGTTGCAGTTAACTACCAATAAAGCAATTTTTATCTGAAACTCCTCTTCAACCCCTTTCTAAACAATAAAAATACAGATATTTGAACACTTTTTCTCACACAAATTCTTTTTCTGTACCAATTGTTATTTTTCAGAAGGTTAAAAATAGTATTGTTTTAGGTTGCAGCCTTGAATTACAAAGGTAGAAGTCTGATTCTCAGTGAAGTCAGAATCATCAACAGACCAAAGCAGAAATGAAGTCAACCTTCTAACTACATTTTCTTCTTACTTGAAATGCATTTGCTCCACACACAAAAAAAAAAAAAATCCCCTTAGGCAGTAGCAAATAAGAGGAGAAACAGTAAAAAGCAATTTCAATATTTTAGCTCACATAGAAGCTAAAAGTTAACACTTTTATTTTTTAAATAAGATGTCTTGTAGATGAAAAAAGCTTTTACATAAAAAATATTCAAAATAATTCTCAGGACATGTCTTTCTCCATTTACTCTAAACAAACCCTTGGCAATTATGTGCCTACCTTTGGTTACTGTTTATAGTAGATTGAATCCAAACCAAAAAGCCWATTTTTACAGTACACTCTGGAGTAGACTGCTGGAGTAAATTACATAAAGAATGAAATTAAATGGGAAAATGTGAGAAAACACAATGAAACAGAAGCTATGAAATCACTAAAGAGTGTTCTATAGGTTGCTGAACTTCTGACTAATCTTTATATCTAAAACTGCAGAATCACAGAATATCCTGAGCTGRAAAGGATCCATCAGCATCATTGAAGTCCAACTCCTGTCCCAGCACAGGACACCCCAAGAGTCCCATCGTGTGTTTGACAGCATTGTCCAAACACTTCGAGAGCTCTGTCAGGCTCATGCTGTGACCACTTCCATGGGGAGCTGTTCCAGTGCCCAGCCACCCTCTATGGGAAGAAACTTTTCCTAATATCCAACCTAAACCTCTTCTGACACAACTTCAAGACGTTCCCTCAGGTTCTGACACTGATCAGCACAGAGATCAGTGGAAGCTGTAGACTGCAATAAGGTCTTCCCCTTTAGGCTGCAGATGTGGCTGCTATTTTAAATTTAATAAAAATAAAAACTAATAAGCAATCATCTGATGCAATATTTTACTGCAAGTAAATGGTGCAAGTCTGACAGGGATACACACACGTGCATCTCAAACTGGCATTTCAAAAAAAAAGTCAGCCCTAATGAAAACTGCAAAAAAGACATACATTCCAGTCTTTCTGATGAATACTTTAAACTATTCTTCTACTTTTCCTATAAAACTCACTGCATGAATTTTAGGAAACCAACTATGACACTGGTTTCCATCAGTGTTAAGATCCACTATCTCTAAAGGCTCTTGGAGAGAGTTTTGTGAAGATTCTGATACACTAATTGCAATAATCACTCAAAAATTTTGTCCAAGTCATATCCAACTGGAGAAACCCAGACAAATATGGTAATGTTGATTTAAAGTACTTGACATGCTCAAATCAGAGCTTAAGGGCTCCATGAAGCAACCGATTTTTATTAGCAGGAAACACTTAACACATTGTCACAAGGGAGAAGATGGAATAAAGGGATAAATAATATTTCAGAAGTCATCATWTCATGCAACCACATCCTAAGGTGGAGCTCAAAAGAGTTTTTCTCTCATAATCTCAAAAATAGAGAGCCATGAGAAGGTTCAGAGCAGCACACTGATAAAGAAACCCTTTGGAAAGCTTTCCCATAGGAGCTCTTCCAAGAGAAGATACATCTACATCTATGGTCAAGAATATTTAGTAATTTTTAACTCTGGACWCTGATACCATAATGTCACATTCAAGGTAGATTTAATCAAATCTTGCGATGGAGGAAATGTCAACAGTTATTAGGCTGTTGTAGATACAATTACAAATTATTACAGATTGTTGGAGGCTGCTCCTTTCTATTTTCCCAGACAGATCRGGCCTCCCTTACCTGCTCTGCTCCTTTCCCCTTCAATGTGTGCATGCTTATCCCTTAGACTGGACAACACATCTATTCCATTTCAAGGAAGACTTACCCACAATACAGTTGGGCTTTTCCCCATATATTTTTTCATGGTAGCAGTTCTAGCAGGGCTCCCCAATACTCTTCACTCACCACCTTTTATACCTTCTAGGCAGAGCTTCCCTAAGGTCCCTTTGTCCCAGCTGCCAAGAGATTCTTCTTGTTACTATCCTCTGAGGGGAGATCCCCCAGGGAAGAGTTTTTACGTCTTCASTCTTTCAGTCTGGAGTCCTTTGATGATCAAAACTCAGGAGTCACAGAGTTCYACAGGAGGACATTTCATCCCAATTGTGCTGCTGCCAGCACAGCTCTGCAGGGCTCAGCTTTAGAAGTCAGAGCATGGGAAGAAAACAATTCTGCCCATCATTAGACAGGAGAAACACACCAAAATCATTAATTCCTCTGCAGGTCTTATCCCTGTCTCATCAGGGAAGCACTACTTCAGCTCAGCTTCTACAAGAACACAAAAACCCAACAAAACCCATGATTTTTTTTCAAAAATATTCCTAGAAAAAAAAGGTCTCCAAACTGGGAGAGCAGAAGGGTCTGAAAGCGACAGTAAATCAGTGTATATGACTTTCTTTAACTCCATGGAGCAGAAAGCACTGTCAGTAAGAGGCTTCAGTACTGTTTAAAATACCTGATGAACAAGGGCTATCCAAGCCTGTCCCATCTACATCTACCATCTCTACAGTTATTTCTGTCACTCTCCTCTAGGGAGGCAAAGTGACTGATTCCTCTTGGCATGAATAGTCTGGATTGCAGGGAAGTGGACGGAATTGGAATACTGAGTAGTAATTACAGTATCGAAAAAAGGCCAAGCGTATCTCCCAAGAGAACCAGAGAAATCACAACTTCCTTTTTAATTTCAGAAGGCTGTTTATACTGACATGGAAGTCAGCTGCATTCATGTGTGTCCCTCTGAGCAAAAGACCAAGAAGATAAAATTGGATTTTCGCTACCAGTATGATCCTTTGATAAATGCACTGGAGTATGAAAAAAATATTAGAACTGGCCTAGTCAAATGCAATGAGACGTCAATACACAGAATGATTCTACTTGGTTCTGTCTTGTATGAGGTTTAATGGCTGCAAATTCAGCCAAATGGCTGTAAATGTGGATCTTGTTGGAGTGGCCGGAGGCTGGTTTTGACACCTTTTTAGCTGCAGAATAAGGTTACTGTATACAGAGCAGCCTAAGAATGGCCTTTGCCCAAGCAAACACACATTGAGGAAAGTTGTCCTGCTGTCCTTCCAAATACAGACAAASAAGAATCTTTAATGCTACTCACTCACCCCTGTTACTGCAGGGCCATATCTCTGTGCCCAACTAAAGGACAGTAGAGGCAAACAAACTAAACTGGCTATTAAAAAAACCCTGCAGAGTACTAAAACTGGATGTACGCTGTYTGGAGAGCACCCAAAATCAAAGCTGCTCTGACAAGTAATTTCTTGAGTGCAAATACAGTATGAGCACTTCCAGAGCCAACAGTTTCCCCCTTCTCTCTTCACCAAGGACAGTATTGCTGTACTAAGGGGTTTTGTACTGCAAACCTGTGACAGACAGGCCTGATTGGCAGCATAAGTGGGTAACTAAAAAGTACACCACCAATCTGGGTGCTTTAAATAAGCTATCTACCGYAATCAAAAAAGCAGTGTGCTGCAAATTGGTAAACAAGGCTATGATACTTTAAGAGTATTTCCTTATACTTTGAATCCAGTAAAAACACCACTAGTTTACTTCTCAGAAACATTTTAAAACAGATATTAAGACTTCTTTAGGTTTTCCAGGCACTTTGTTTCCATGTTTTCCCCAGAAGGGGTCACCCAGCAGCCACGATCGCTTTGTTCCGCCCACCTGCGCGGGTCGGGCTGTGCACAGACTGCAGAGCCTTGGAAGGCACTGCCCTTTGCATGGAGCATCTCCCTCCAGAAGGCATCTCCAGCAGTGTTCCTCCACTCGTGTGGCCCTGCCAGTACCCTCGGCAGCTCTGTCTCCATCTCCCAGCTGCTGACTCGTCTGTACTCTGCTGTGTTTGAGCGGGGCACTGTGCGCTCCCCTGGCTGGCACAAGTTTGGCACAGGCGCTCCTCACATGGTTCTGAGCTGACTGGGACCCGCTGTGACTGTCACAGGGTGGCTCATGGCCTTCCCCCACACGGGTCACGCTGCACTCCCCTGCCACTCAAACCCTGCAATTTATGCCTAATACAGTTCCCCATCTGGAAAAACTTAAAGTCCTTAATAATATTTGAGCTTAAAAACTATAGACACCATATCACTTGTGCAGTATGCAAGATCTCTGAATTCATTTGGGGCAATGGGTCACTGAGCACTCTTCAAAACAGTTTAACTGAGGGTTTTTTTCACAGAATCACAAAATTGTTAGGGACCTCTGAAGATCATCTCATCCAACCTGCAACTAATTTTTACTATTTTTCTAAGCCAGATAAAAATTTTTATTAATACACTCAATTTTG
>NW_026623350.1:538469-678893 GCF_030028575.1 Malurus melanocephalus | reverse complement strand
CCTAACCTAACTTCTTGCAGTTTTTCCCCAYGAAGTAGAAACTTTTCCCTTCAAAAGTGTGTTGTGGAATCTCCCTCAATAAACTTCTGGTGCAGAATGGAAACATATACTCTAACAAAAGTACTCAAATGTTTCATAGTGATACATGACTCAGTATTCAAATACGGGACATCAGGATATGGTTGTATGTCCAGACACTTGACAAAAGTATGTGTCTCTGASGTTATTTCCAATGCCAGCAACACAATATGTGATATCCTAAGGAAAAAAACCTCAGGCTTAAAAAAAAGAAATTGAACTTATGGATAAAAGCAAATGGAGAGTTGTAAGGGAGACAAGATGACACCACAACCTTAGTACCAGTCTATTAACACTAGAGAATTCCTTCGAATAACATTATCAGGAAAGAAAGGAAATCTTCTGTGATCTCAGTTCCTTGATTAAAGTTTTTATAAAATATCMAACAAAGGAAGATAGTCATGGATTTTAAATCAAAAGTCCCATCATGAATTCATAGACATGAGAATTTTGGGGGATCCAGCCATAATASAGCTTATGAGAAAAGTGTCACTAGGTTACAATTCTGAAAAGATTAATTCAAAAAACATCGTATCATTTTTGATCAGGAAAGGTAGTGTTTTCCAGGGATTAATTATCTTCATTTTATTTTTCAGCATTTGATTCCAAGATTAGTGGACAGCATGCACTAGCAGCAACAAATGCTTCTAGTTTATTTAATATTTTGCCTAATAGCTTTGAAAAAATATCTAAACCAACAGATACTAAAAAAGAAACTACACCCAATTTTCCAGAATTTATTAATTTTAGGTTGAATGTTAAGTAAGGGACTATTTCACTCAGGAAAGCAGTATTAAAAMCAGTCTTTAAAATTCCAGTTCACATAACATTAATTATAACTGTAACTTATCCAAGTATAACCTAATTATTCTAAGTATTTGTCACAAAGACAATGTAAACCTGACACYGAAGAAAATCACCCACCTAGCTTTATTCCAGTGTTTGCACATTTAGAATAGGCAATAAGAAGAAAAGATAAAATACTATATACTCACTTGGATCAGATTTAGAAAATGTATCTCTGTCCAAAAGATTTCTATAGAAAAAAAAAAAGAGAAAAATAATCTTAGGTATAAAAAAAAATTGGGAAACATGCAAATCAGACACCAATGCACAGATGTTTCTAACATTTTTAATCAAGAGTCAGCTAAGTCTTCTGCCCTCCTAAAACACAAGACTTAGCACTAACACTGGAGGCAGCTTACGTTTCATTTTATTATCCATTTTGGATTTGAGCAAATTGCAGCTTATATACTCCAATACCACAAATCAAAAAGCCACCACAAGTACATTATATATACATGCAACGGGCATCAGGAAGAGAAATACCTTTAAATCACAAATGTCTATGGGAGATTAACTTGCCAGTTCAACCCAAAATCTTTAAATCTTTAGGCTTAAAAAAATGGCTATGAGATTTCAAAGCCATCAGGTAGTATCTTCTAAGAATCTGTCATGGTCAAGTAAGGTAAAGAGAACAAAACCACACACAGGACATGCACCAAAACTAGTTTTCTAATTATCCACAGAATACCTAGGAATAAATATTAATTTTGTTATGGAATGCAGTCCCAATATCATAACCACACTTCAGCCAGCTGAGACTCATACACAGATGAATGGACTGAAATTAACAATTCTAAAGAATCAGGACTGAGCAGAAACCATTCTCAGATTAGTTACCAACATTTCATCACTCAATAAAAAACCCAATATACATACGTTTTAAAAATTATCTTGCCAAACTAGAAAAATATTCTGAAAACAGAACGCCATTGAACAGGGACAAGAAAGATCTATTCAACTATGGAAGATAGTGTAAGTTAGGTATTAAACATAAGAGCAAAAATGCAGCATAACTACATGTAGCTGGATATACAAAAGTAGTCCTAGACATCATAGTTGACCATAAATTGAATGCAAGTCAGGAGCCTTGTATCTTTGGGAAGAAGGCATACCAGAATACACGAACAAAAAATGCCACTTCAGACTAATTGTCTGGTCTTCACAATACTGGTAAAGACTCAATYCAAACAACAATGTTTTGGACACTCCAATTTCTTGCAATCTAATACAGACATGGACCCACTGGAGATCAGTGAAAACAGAAATATTTGGAAGTATATGGATTGTAACTGTGAGGGAAAAAATGCTATAAATTGAAGCTGACCACAATATAGACAGAGCAGGCAGGAACAGGTTTAACCATAAACTGATTCTTCTGCATCGCAGGCACAGAAATTGAGCTTTATTCCACTGTTTTACAATCTTTCACTGCTAAAGGTGGGCAGATATGATGTGAAATCTCCATTGTCTTCAACAACATATCAGATAGCTACAATTTCTTGTAAGTTCTTCGATCCTACCCCAGAGCAAAAGGAAGGATTAAATAACCAGTTTACATCCCTTATAGCTCATTATTTTTAATGGGTAGAGTCTCTTCAAGGATCACCAATTACTACTCTTACTCAGATTTTAAATCACATTATTTTTGTGCTACTGAACAGTGCTGAAAAGTGTACTAATATTGTGTTCAATACAGGCGTTCTAAGTGATCCACTTAAGACTTCAACAATGAAAAGATACCACACTCCAAATGTAGATATTGCCAAGTTCACATTTCAGAACAAGCACTATGAACAAAAAACCAGCTTTAAATGAACATTGGGCAGATCTGTTTTATTTAATGACTTAAGTGCCAAAGCAGGCCATAGCATTAATATTAGTACTTGTGAATGAACTTGAGTTCTTCATGCACTAATCCTTCAGAACTTTTCTAGTCCATTCAGAAGTGTAATTTTTATATATCATACAATTACACTCAGACAGACTGTATTCTACCCTAATGAAAATCATGCAAATATAAATTGGAAGTACTAACACACCCAAGAAAATCTGTGAATAAAAATCTGTGAATCAGTATTTGACAACAATCACTACAAACTGCTTTAAAAGACAGTACAGTAACCTTTGTAACATCGGAATCGCCAACACAAAAATTGCCTCCTATTCCTCTTTAATTATATATACCTCGATACACCATTAATTCATGGAAACTAGAATTTGATTAACCCAAAATGAATTGTATTAAAACCTCAAAATTAAGAGTCATATGAAAGAAATAGCACATGGGATTTTGGAACAGGCCTGCCTCCCATACTCACTATTAGCATTCCAAACCATTTTAATTCCTCTGCATAATAAATATACAGTGACCTTGTAATTGATATGTTAGTGCTTGTCACTGGAAATGAGGATTAAGAAATTTTAGCCATGCTTATACTAAGATAAGGTGCTTCAAATTCTTTAGATATTTTTTCTACTCTTCTTGTGTTCCTTTTTAAATTTTGTTCCCCTCTATACTAACATAAAGACTGGCCTGGCACTGTAAAGCTCAGTCTATCCTGATAGTTTTATTCCAGCAGCTGCAAAAAGCAAACACCATGGGAACAACATAAAAAGAAGTTAAGAATTTGTAATGAGTTAAGAACATTTCTATATAAGCAGTATCCCTGAAAGGACTGCAAGGGTAGAGATACCCAAGTTTAACATTGTAATTCAAAGCAGTTTGTGGTTTTGAACTAGTACAACTTGCAACACCCTCAATTCAACCCTTCGCACATTTTCCTACAAATAAACAAAGTCTTCAGCAAAGTTTACAGACACGCCTGATTGCCCAAGTCATAAATAGCCAACCAAAATAGTAACATAAGAAGTTAGCAAGCTGTTCAAGCTATGCAGCCAATTTCAAAAGGAACTTTAAAGGAAAAGTGCCAAAAAAAAAAAAAAAAAAAAAAAGGAAAAATACTCTGATTTGGCCACAAATCACCTAACAACTCAATAGGCTGCTCAACTTCATTTGTGCATTTTCATTTCAGGGGGATAACAATCAAAGCACTCCTTTAAATATACAAAAACTGCATCAAACACTCACAGCAAGAAGTCAAGGAATGTCTGTGCAGAAAGCATTTTTATACCAGCACAGATCTTGAAGGAATTCATTCTGCAGCTGCCCCTTTTGGAATGGACCTTCCAAAATAGTTG
The DNA here is from genome assembly GCF_030028575.1 of Malurus melanocephalus. Classification (NCBI taxonomy): domain Eukaryota; kingdom Metazoa; phylum Chordata; class Aves; order Passeriformes; family Maluridae; genus Malurus; species Malurus melanocephalus. The sequence continues at coordinate 674,771 of NW_026623350.1, read as the reverse complement.
CAACAGCATAGATATGTAGGGGGGAAAAATGAATAGGAACCATGGCAATAACACTGCAAATGCTGGGATTTATTTTTTTTCATGTATAGTGAGTGCAATTTCCCCAGAGCAGGGAAGAAAGTGATCAGTAAGTAAGTTAAAACATATTCAGCTACGCCTCACAGAATCACTTTGTTCACATAGTTTCATAAACTCCATAAAAATTTACCAAAGCAATGGCTTTACAAAGTAAGAGTCCAGTGCTCAAAATGTTTTTTAGAATAGAATGTTTCAGTTGGAAGGAGCCTACAATGACCATCCAGTCCAACAGCCTGACCACTGCAGGGATGACCAAGTTCAAACATGTTGTTAAGGGCATTGTCCAAATGCCTCTTGAACACTGCCAGGCTTGGGGCAGTGACCACATCTCCAGGAGTCTGTGCCAGCATGTGGCCACCCTCACACTAAAGAAATGCTTCCTAATGCCAAGTGCCCGGTACTGTTTAGTCTAAAACAACTCATACATATAAATCAAATGCCTCAAGATTCACTGATTTAGTTAGCACTGGTATCTGACCAGAAATCATTATAGCCTATGTTGCTTCCTATGACCTCTCATACACTATGCATTATATGTATGTTATCAGATGTATGCTAAAAAGCAGCAGTTCCTCACCTTGTCTATGTATACTTTCCTGCAAATTTTACTTTATCTTAGTGTTCTATTTCTGAACTTCCTTCTTGTAAGTTTTTTTAACCCTTTCTTACACCAAACTGCTAAGCAGAAGTAAATCAATTCCCTTGTCAGAAATCACAGAATTCTGGCACTGAAGAACAGACCACACTAACAACAGAACTGAGCAGTTTAAAATCTGCTTCTCTAGTTTCCAAAAAAACTCTATTAACTGGAAAAAAAAAATACTTATTTATACATTGCTTTCAACAGCTCTGAAATCCCTAACAATAAAAATGTGGTTTGCTTCAGATTAATTTGCCAGAATCTCTCTGGGTGTAATGGCTTTATGTTTCTCTTCCTCTCCTCCTCTTTAGATTACATTTAAATGCACACAAAGCTTCCTTGTTTGTGAAATAAAGTACTCAAGGTTTTGCAAACACAGAAGTTACTCACGCAAAATGATTTTTAACTTTTAGAAAATATAAATTTTCAATATATTATATTCATATTATATACTATGAGCATACACTGCTTCTCTCACACTTGTATCAATCCTTGGGAACAGGAACCACATCTAGTTCATTATACAAATGCATTTCTGTTTCCTTCACTTAATAATGGGCGCATATCACTTTTTCAGGGAAGTTCCTGATAAAGAAAGGAGCATCCCAATCACTTTTTCATGTGTGGAATAGTATCCATAGTAATACTAATTGTAACACAACTATATTAACCTAGCAGGCACTGCCCCTTAGCCTTAATTATATTACTGAACTTGCAAGGATCAGTCCTGAGATCAATTATGATCCAAAGCATCCACTCGAGTGAAGAGCCCACTTGACCTACCTGCAGAGTAATTTCACAAACCATAGTGCCAGCTTAAGTAGTCACCTTCCACAGCTATTTACTCTCTCCTTCTGCATTCTGTCAGAGCACAATAAAGTGAACTATCAGCCTCCAGATGGCTAGATYCAAAATGCCCTGGACCTAGGAGCAGACCAGACAATTTCTCAGAATTTTACCGTCCTTTCAGAATAACTGGTTCTCTGAGAATAGGCTCACAAGTGAGACAGCAGTGGCTCTACTGACTAACAGGCAATTAGGATGACCCATTCTTTTCTGCTCAAATCATCTCCACGCTTTGGGACACCAGAAGAACCGGAAAGAAAGCAAACGCATCTCTGATGTGCAAGCCTAAGAAAACATTAACAATACCTCTTCATAACCTTTGGAGGAGTAATACACTCTTCTTGTTCACCAAAAGACAAAGAAATAATTTTCAGCCTCACAGTAACTTTCATTGTCAAGCTAAGAATATATTGATTCAGAAGCCATAAGGGAAAAGAAAAAGGGGGAAGCAATGAGAAAGGTAAGAGCAGCAGTGCTTCCATGAATTTTATGAAAACCCACAGAAAGCCAACTCTGGCTAGATGTATGCAAGCAATTTTAGGATGAAACCTCTACTAAAACTGCTGACTACTCCTGAGGGTTAAAAAAAGTCCCAGAGGAACCGCCAAGTTTATTTACTCTAACATATCAATAGTTTACAGGAAATCTGTTGAAACACACAGGAAGTACTGGGTTATAAAAATACACTTTCGCAGATGAAACAGACCTGAATGCAATCTTGGACTATTACAGTTTAAATTAAAAAAAAAAAAAATCCGTTTAGCACTATCCCAAAGTGTAGAACTCTGCTTCAGGACCAACCCAATTACTATTTGAAACCAACAGCATAAACCACATTTATGTTGTTAAGACTGGATAGGTAAACAGTCTCTGGCTCTGAGCTCCTGGTGATGTGTCCAGGGAAATGGCACTGAGGACTGCTGGCGATCGAAAGAACTTTTCAGTCTAGTGTCAACTCACCACTTCTTTCCAGTTATTTTCACCCAAACCACTCAAGATCTGATTTATTTGGGAATGTATAATACAGTGTTTCATTAATGCATAACAACATATAAAACATACAGATTGGTTTTGAACAGTTTTTCTGAAACAACTCTTTAAAAGGTATACCTCAAAGAAGTAATTAGAAAGCAAATCTGTACCATCGATGTAATATTCATCCCTTCTCTGCCATTGCAGGACTGTTGGTGGTTGAGTCACTGCTCAGACAGGCAGAAAAGTGAAGGAAGTAACACTACACAGAAAGTCTTCATAAAAATGCACAAAGTCATTGCACATTTCCTAGTACCTAGATCTTTTCCTGCTGCCAGGCTTCCCTGTATGCCAACTTTTTGAGGCCTAGGACTGAGGGCTTCAGCTGAGGGAGGGTGCTACAGTGAGCCACCCACCAGTGAGTGTCCCACCTCCTGTCTGGGGAGAACCTTGAAGTTTACAGTGCTGGCAGGGGTGGAAAAGGTGGTCTCAGAAGGAGTATGATGTCGATGATTTCTTCCTCCCCATCTGGAGCATGCCCAGCTGAGTTAACATGCTCTTACTTCATTTATCTTGTCACTGAAACTGTGTGATTTCCAACAATCTGAAACTCCATTCTACACCCACATTTCCTGTGCACTGTATACAGCCTGTTTTACATCTGCCTGAGACCTGCTCTTTCAGCCCTTTTGGTTTTGCCCAGCTCCCAAATTGCACTTCTTTACCAACCACTGATGACATCTTTACAGCACTGGGGGTCCCAGTAAGGGTCTGAGCACCCTCTTTTCACCCTCTGCTGCCACACCCCCATCATGTGTCCCCATTTGCAAGGTCTCTGCTATCGCACTGTGACGATGCTCCTCTGCACTACACCATTCTGTGATGGTCACAAATACGTCATTATACACAAAGTAACTACTTGCTACTACTATTTGCTGAAAGAAATATGGTTATACCATGCAATTATACAAGGACAAGCTGAAGTGAAACTAAGCAGGAGCCCCCTGGTAGCGAGGAAAAAAGATACTGGGTTTGGGTTTGCAGCCAAGTCAAACCAAACAAAGCTCAATGTTGGCAAAAACAAGTTCAGACAAAACCTGACAAGTCCTGAGACTTGCAAGGTTGCCTGAAAGCTGAAGCCTGTGTGAGAGACTGAAATGTTAAAGGTTAATGACTCTAGCAATCAGATTTGCAAAAGTAGCAGGTGAGGCCAAATTTACACCCCCTAAGCCAAGGGGAGGAGAATAATTTTTGGGTGTGTGGTGAAACTGCTGAACAGCCCAGGCACAAAGGACGTGCACACCCACCACCAGAGGATGACCACAACAAACTGGGCTTTGCTTATCAACCTTATTTTTTGAGCCAGATAAGGTAAAGGGCCAGTAAGAAACAGATCCTGCAAGGTGAAGTAATGCTTTTTATCAGGCCAATGTCCTCACCTGATAAGGCTCAGGTGTAGAATCAACCCCTGGGGGAGGTATCAGAACATTCACAAGTAAGCCTGAAGGTATTCATTCCTTCCAATAAGCCACAACTGTCTCACCTATGCACTCATGAGAAACAGTGGCCGTGTCTTAGAAAGACAAATTGTCAAAGACCTCCCAAGCACCTCCAGACTTACAGTATTTGTAATACTCCACTCCCAGGAGAGACACCTGGGCCTTCCTACCTTAACCTTTTTCTCAGGGACTTCTATCTTTGACAAGTAAAGATGGTGACAACTATTTTGATCAATGGACATCAAAACTGCAACAATCGAGTCCCACTGCTGGATCCACAGCTGTGATCTCTTTCCTCTCCTTTGTGTACTCTTACCCTTTTCTTTCTTTTCCTTTTCTTTCCTTCCTTGTATATTTTCCTAAGCGATATTATTTATATTTTTATATAATTGTATTTCTACAGATAATAACCAAAGCAGATGCGTACCTCCTTTCCACTGCAATCAAACTGTTCTGAAATAAACCTGCCATATGTATACACACTGGTCATTCAGCATCATTTCACTTTAACCCACCCCAAGGGATCTAGGAAGAACTTTTAGTTACCCCATCACAGGGGTGGGTTATAACAGCCTGTCCCTAGTGCGCAGAAAACGATGCTATGAAAAGCCAGCGTCCACAAAGGAGACAGAGGAGTCCTGCAATTTTATCTGAACAAAGGGAGAGAGTCCACTGGGACATATGCCCATGGGGTTTCTCTCGAGGTTCAGAGAGCCTCTTTTTATCCTAAACTCCCAGCCATATTTGCCCTCTTCCTTTCCCCATTGGATGAGGTATGGGGAATGTACAGCCTTCCCGAACCACCTACCACATATTCCCCCACTGAACATGTCATTTTCCTCCAGACTTTAGAAATTCAGGCTGTGTGGGTTCTGCAGTGGGCTTTGGGCTAACCCATTTGCTATTACCTTAAAGTTCAGGAGTCAAACTGTCTGGATTCTGCAACAAGTTTGTGGCTTGAGGTTGGTAAAGACCCATTAAGACCCATTTCAAAGACATTAATATCTGTTTTTTCTAAAGACCTCCACCTATGGAATTGCTTGTAAAGACATTAGCACCCATCTTTCCCATCACTAGCAACTGCAAAACTGAATTTACAGTGCAAATGAACTGCCTTAAATTCTAGAAATGACATGGCTGCATGTTTAAATTTCCAACAATAGAGACACACCGGTGAAAACTGAACCATGCAGTCTATCAGGAACATATCTCCATAACTATTTTGATGGACACCATCACACGTTTGTATTTTTTTCTCCCAATACACTTGTTTTTCTCAGCTGAACCCAGCTGGTTGTCTAGGCAGCTTTATTTCAATGAAAAAACATGCAATATCAACCAGTCACACATAACCACTCCATGGACTTTAAATCCGACCTGAAAACACATACACAAAGAAAGCAGGAAAATGAAAAACAGATTTACAATCAAAATTAATTTTTTTATTCTGCATTTTGTACTATACAGTTACAAACTCACATGATTTGTTATGAATATCTCTTATCATTGTATGTTTCTGTGACAGACACTTCTAACGAATTATCAATATTTCAAAAAAACCCAGGAGGCAAGTAGGATGGCTGGAGAGACATGATCAAGCCAGAAATCAATACCTAGGACAATTAAGGCTATAATTAAACAAATGTTTATGTATTGCAAACATTAGGAAGTGGCTGGTTAAGACTTTCAGACTGCAAAACAAAAGGAAAAATTCTGAAGTAGTATGTTTTGCTCCTTTGTGCAAGAAACTTGAAATTAAATTATCTTAATTACTGAGAATAGGGGATGCTTAATTCCATTCAGCTCATTCATTAATGTCAGATTTCTATACAAATTGTGAAGCAGCACAGAACTGATCCAAAACAGGCATGGGTAACCAACTGTATTTCTGTTGAATTAGCCATGACAACGAGTTTACGGTGCCTTTACGCACATTATGCCTGTTGTGGGAACACAGGCAGTGTAGAGCCTATCCAACATAAATCCAGAATGATAAGGACACACCATCTAATTGCCTTTCAGAGCAATATTATCATAAAAACTTTCTGAATTAGCAAAGTGACCCTGTACTGTGTCAATATTTTCCAACACTCTTACCATCTTTCAGATAACCATGACATCTCTGACACACTACTAGAAGTGATAAAATTATTAAACTATAGCTTTACTTTCCTACTGATATTAAAAAACCCACTCTCTAGAAGATAATTCTGCTTCATAAGACCTCAATCAGTAAGTTAATAAACATTAACATGTGTATAACAAAATTCTTGACTTTTTTAAGGGTAAGATTGCAGAATGGCTGTGGCTTATCATGTRCTACAGGAGAAAAACCTAGGTCAGTTCACACAGTAACCATGATGAACGGAAATCACCATTATACAGATCACAACAAAAATTTTAAAACTTGAACCCATTAAATTACATTGAACTTTGTATGTTCACACATAGCACAAACTTCAAGACACATAATAACAACAATCCTGTGGTTCTCAGCATTAGATAGATTGGTTCAGTAAACACATAGTAATTGCATTAATAGTAGGGAAATTGGATATGGAATATGAAGCTTTTCCAAGTTTTAATTAGACTGGAATCAGGGGAGGATATCAATAGAGAGGGAAAACAGGACGACAGGTACATGGCTTGAAGCTTACCTGAAGCTCACACAGGACCACAAGCTTACACACACAGTGGTTGACAGAAGATTTATGTCTAGACACAGGCTTATAACAAGTATGGAGTGCAAACATCCCTTCAGAGAAAGAGGAACCTTTGGGCTGGAGAACAGCAGTGAAGAAAAAGATGGAGACCAGCCTACATCCGCTCTTCCACACAGACTGGAGGGACAAGGTCTTGGTTCTTCACATGACAATTGTGCAAAATCATGCCTGACACCAACAAATAAAGACTGCTTGGCAGGTTACAGTAATATTTTCATCAGACCATGAGTGCCCTTCAGGACATGTAATGAAGGGAGAGACAGGGTGCACAAGGAGATGGCTACTACAACAATTGATGCAGGCAACAGTGGACCATTACCAACACCAGAGGATCCTCTGGGATAACACATGTAAGTTCTGCCATGTTAGATCTGGGTCTTGAGTCAAAGGCTACTGCTTCCTGATAAACTACATCTTACAGAGTCAGAAAAGAATTGTGAAGTTTTTATTTGATAGGCACTGAATAGTAATAGCTAGAATTAAATTACTTTCTTACCTTTCTAGCATTTGTAAAACTACAGCTAATGCTGGCATTCAATAAGCCACAGGAATGATATAAAAAGCTTTTAGTTATAAAGAAATCTCAGAAAGAGCATTGCCTGATAACCAAAACATTCCTGGATTTTACAATTATCACAGACAATTTCTCATCCCAGGAGATGCACTTCTCCTAAAGGCTACCTGATGTGACCCTGAAGCTAAACCAGGCTGGCTTGGAGAGTATCAAGTAGTGCAACGCCATCTGCATAGTGCTGAACCTGGCTGCTTTGGTAACACTGGCAGAATGAGCATGCAGGCAAATTAACTTGGAAAGTGCTGACAGAGAAAACACATAGAATTGAAAGATAAATGGATAGAAATTGTATCATTACTGAATAAGAAGACAGACAGAAAGACAAAAGAGATGAACAAATATTGTCCAGAGTCACAAATTTATTTTGTGGCTCAGACAGCTTGCATTGCTTCATTGACTACCAAGTTACACCACTGTACAAACTGGAAGAACTTCCCTCATTACCTGTAAGGAACAAAAAACAAAAACAAAAACAAAAAATCTAGGAATAAGTAATATCTATCAGCTAATAACTGTTGATGGGAATTAGTGGCCAAATTGGTTCTACAATTCTTCAGGTATCAAGGAAAACAAATGTCATGACCCAAACTCTTTTAAAACCATTTCTCTCCAGGTATGAAGGAATACAAAACTGCTAATTATTAAAGAATTTTCATCAGTCTCTGAATTTTGCAGTTTGCTCCTACAGTCTTTCACAATTTCATTTAACATCACATTTCACAAGCTTTAGCCAATAAATGTGTTTACAGATGAATCACAAACGTGTTAATCATTAATCTCTGCCTCAGTGACATTCATTTTATACCCTGCTTTGAAGCTTAATTTTGTAGTCAAAAATTGTCATCCAACACTTACAAAAGAAAGGAATCTCCACAGAAATTCCCATCCTTTTGAACTTGACATCAAGACAAATGAGAGAGTTTTAACAAAACTGACATGGCTTTCAATGATATCTACAGAGAAACTGCCACTGTGAACTGCATACTGAAATATACTGATAAAAGTTACAAGTAAGGTCAGAAATGATTGACTATGTTCTATACCTGCATTTCTTTGTAACTATCTGATGGATTCTCAAACTACTGTGAAACACTGCAGCTATATACAAATGACATCTGGAATTAAAAAAAACTCACCATAATAAGTGAATTGGGTCAAATTCAACATAAATGCTCTGACATCTGTAACTGTGATAGGCTGTTTGAAGAACTTAAAAGTAAACTAAAGCTCCTGGACCGCCTTTACACGGTGCAGCACATCCTTCCTCGGATAAAAGTTGGTACTTGGGAACTTTGCTAAGACAGCTAGCAAGTACAGCAAGGTGTTTATATGTCAGCCTAGTGACTTTTTCAGCATTACAAATTTAATCTTACTCTATTTCTCCCTGCTTCCACCTTCTTTTGAGATCCACACTTGATAACATCAAATCATACTTTATTTACTAAGGAAAGAGAGGGAGTGATCTGACAATTTAAGTTTAGAACACTGCCCTTCCGTCCTGGTAGTACTACTAGTAACAGCAACTGCTCTGGGGAGCTACATTATAAAATGAAGCAACTCATTGTAGAAGAAACTCTGTCTCATTTCCCATCAGGAAACACACCGACAGTTCAAATTTTCCGCTAGAAGCTGCCAACTCTGCTGAAGAGTAACTGCTTTGCAACTACTAGGAAATACTTAACGAAGTTGTGGAATGTAAAAGCAGACATGAATAAAGAAGCGCACAAATGAAAATATTTTTAGACCTCTAATGAGAAAATCTCTGCATCACGGGAGAAATATTTTTGAAATCCCGATAAATAAGCGTCAAAGGAACAAAACCACCGACACTATATTTGGTGCTATGGGCTGGCATTCCCTCAATTTCTCGGCAGCAGCCGAAAAACGAGTTACGATAAACATGACGAGGCGACACAACATGCCCGTTCTCGTAAGTTTTGCAAGAAAGCTTTGTAGAACCCACGACAGGATTCCTCCGGAGGGGAGGTCTCCGTTCTCTCCGTCCCCACCACGGCACTTGGGGCAGCTTCAGAAGTTAAACACCTGCCGGATAACGCGCCCGGCGCGTTCACCGACGCGACTCCGCTCCCCGGCAGCGGCGCGGGCGCGATGCGGGGCGGTGGCAGCCGCTGCCCGGTTCGGCACAGCCCGCAGCCGCCGCGGGAGCCGGCGTTTCGCCCCTCGAGGTCCACGGGCAGCACCCTGCGGCGGACACGCCCGGTGCGCGGCCAGCGGGCTGCAGCGGGCTGGCAGCCGGCCCCGGGCTGCGCCCGGCTCTGCACCGGCAGCTCCGAGGGCAGCGGCGGGAGCGCCTCGCACACTGCCGGGCATGCGGAGGGCGTCCCGCGCTGCCCCTTCTCCTGCCCGCTCTGCCGACAAGCCCAGGGCGAGGGACACCTGCCCGCTCGCCCGTCCGCCTACTCCGACGCCGTGGGGCGAGCGGGCGGCGCAGCTGTGAGCCCCCACCGTACCTGCAGGACACGGAGAGCTCCACTTTGGTGGCCGGGATGCTGGAACTGAGCACGGTAAAATCCCCCACGGACGCCATCTTCGGAAGCCCACCGCTTCTGCCCGGCTTCTGCTGCCCCGCCGGCTTCTCCAGCCCGAACATGGGACAGAGCGGCGCGGGCGGCAAGAAGAGAGGGAGGGAAGGAAGGAAGAGGCGGCGCCAATTGGCCTCCCCGGCGCGACGCCGCTGCCACCCGGAGCGCAGTGAGCGCGGAACCCCGGCCCGCACCGCTCCGCACCCGCGGGATGCGCCCGCAGACTGGAGCGGCGGGGCGGGAGCGGGCCGTGACGTCACCGCGAGCGGGAGCCGCGCGTGCCCGCCCCGGGCGCGGGGAGCCCGACGGCGCGAGCGAGGGCAGCAGCGGAGCCCTCAGGGGAGCGGCACCGGCACCGGCGCGACCCCAACGCGTGCGGGCAGGGGAAGCGCCCGGCGGAGGCGTGCCCAGGGTGCCTCCCGAGTGATTTCATCCCGCGACTCCCCAGTTTCTTCCCCTCTGGTCCTGCACTGGAACTCCCGCTCTGTCCCGTTCCGCAGGCTGTCCGGGAAATCCCTTCCTTCCGCCTTAGTGAGACAGGAACCTCCCCGGTGTCTTCCCGCTTGGCTCTTGCACGGAGACTCCCGCTCCGTTCTGTCCCGTCTCAGGCGGTCCGGGGACTCCCCTCCTTCCGCGGGAGTGACTAACCGAGTCCCCGAGCAGCCGCAGCGGCGGCGTGGGACAGTGTGTGCGGGCCAAGCCTCAAGGCCCGGCGCGGTGAGGAGGGGTAATTCTCCGGGGCCGCCACGATAAAATCCCCCGGAGTAAACGCGGGGCAGGATCGGGATCGGGACGGGTGGCGGTGCCACCAGGCGGCGCGGCGGAGCGGAGCGGACCGGCGGGGCGGGGACGGGGACGGGGACGGGTCGGGCGGGGCCGGGCCGCTGGATGCCCCTCGGGGCGGTCGCCGGGCAAAGACAGATCTCCGTGGTAGTTGCCCTCGGAAAGCCAGCAGCTATTACAATTGCAAAATAGTCGAGGAAAAAGAGGTGGGCTTACCTTTTGCAGTGAAACACTGGAAAGGGGGAATTTCACTCTCTTACACGTGCGCAGATCCTTTCCTTTTTTCTCGAGACCACCAGTCAAGTTGCCCTGAACCTCTTCATAATTATTCACAATAATCTCAACATCGCCATCATTTTATATGTAACGTATTTAAGTTGTAACCATTATTATGGCATCTAAATAGTCCCCAATATCTATTTCTCATCAAAGCAGTTTGAAAAGAAGTGAAAGTGCTACCATTCCTGTGTCACAGATGGGAAGTTGAGGCACAGGCAAATTAAATGCCATGTCTGTAACCACACAATATATAGGACAGGTCAAAGAAACTAACCTGAAATCATGTACTGAAGTCCTCTACTTTTCTGTCTGTTAATAGTTTTACATATAGAAATAAGAAAGTTGAATGTGCTTATTTGTAAAAAATTTAACTCCACTCCAAAGCCAAAAAGATTATTCAAATACATTCAGTTTGAGTTTCATCTCTAGATTCTTGTTACTGTAATTCAAGTTTAATGCATGATCTCAGGTAATACATCCAAATAGTGGTGAGAGAACCTCAACGTCAACACCTAGCTAGCTGATAGCAAACAGAAGGAACAGCAGTGGGAATGTAGAGGTCAGTAATACGTTCTTATGTACACATCTGAAACAACTCCAGTAGCAGAAACTCAAGAAAGATATCACTGGCACTTTATTCAGAAACTTCTGACCATAACCCACTTATAATTTTCTGTCTCTTTGTTTTCAGGAGGTTATCACCTGAAGTCTCTTTGATTTATTTTCCTTCTCCTGTCCAGAGCAATTTGTTAAACACCGAGCAATTTCTCATCAGGTATCTCTAAAGTACTTCCACTTAAACCAATCTGTCTGAATTTCTCTGTACAGCCAAGAAACCACGTACCTTCACAAGTATTCTAGGTGTGTCTGCAGGCAGCCAAACCAGTAAGCCTAGAGCTGAAATTGCTTTAAAAAGCCCCAAGCAACAAAACCCAAACAAAAAAGAAATTTAGTTCACTACTTCGTCCGTAGCGTGAAGAGATGGGTGAAAGACCGTTGGTGTGTTATGAGGCTAATGCTGAGTACAAATATGCTACTAGATGACTAAAAGCTAAAGAACAGTTTTTAAGAAAAAACTGAACTGTTTTTCATCTTTATAATATAGTTCCTCCCTCTTTTATTATCTGCTGTAAGGACCTAAACATGATCAGTGGATCCCACAGGGCATGGCATGAACAATCTGAAACATATAAAGAGTTATTATGGTAAGACAGTATGATCACAAAAATGATTCACCTGTTACAGTACTACAGGTGTGAGCGACTTAAAAGTGTATCATGTACGTGTAATATGATCTTGTATTATTCCCTACTAATGCACTTTATTTTTTTTTGGTTATGTGGGGGTTTGTTTTGATCCTTTTTTATATTACCTGATCTTAATATTTCATTCTTAGAAAAACGGAAATAGTTGGCAATTGCTGATTCCATAAATAGTAAACCCTATGAAAATAATGGAGTAGTTAAGGAAATTCAAGTCTTCAGTGTTGCTGGGGAGATATCCATCTTCTTTCATCACATTTATAAAGGCACAGCTATTTTGTCTTCTAATGTTTTGGCTTCAAGTAAGAACATAGTTCTCATGCACTGAGAATTATTTTTGTGGGAAAGAGAAACTAAAAACTAAACCAAGAGGTAGTTGAAAGGTGTGCACCAATGTGGCTAAATATGCATTATTATTATCATTCCAGAGAGGCACCGTGTATTTTCTCTTTTTTAAATGGCACTGAGTTGTAGGGACTGGAACAATGCCCAAGTATTAGGACAGAGGCAGTTTTAGTATCTGAAATTTATGTACAAAATACCTATCAGATTACAGTGCAAAAAGAAACATAAGAGCTGTATGTGGTATATGGTAAGCTGACATTTGAATGACATCAGTGACTCTCTGAAAATTTTGCAATGAAAGAGGGATACGTTTTCCTTGCTTTCTTTTGTGATTGTTACTTTATTATTATTAACTGTTGCTAATTATCAGATACCTACATTACTTGTCTCAATATCTGCAACCTAATTTAAGGAATGAGGGATATAGTTGCAGTAATTATAGCACAAACTATGAACAAACTAGACATTCTGGAATAGCTGTAATGCGTAACTGAATGATTGCTTTAAAGCATCACAGCTTCCAGGTTTCAGCAGTATAATTGAAGCTGAATGCCACAGGATGCAAACATTGATTACTCTATCCACCCCCTCAGCTTTCTGCTTTGTAGATCGTTATTAGACATCTCAAGAAAAGAAGTTTTGTGATTAAATCTATGCACCCTAAAAAACAAACCACTCACAAAAGCAACACAGACTAATCTGTAGGAAGTTAAGGAATGGAAATGGGATCTATTCTACTGTAGTTGTGATAGAATATGTGGAGGATTATAGAAGTGAGCTTAGAAGTGAGCTACAGCATTATTGGAACAAAACAATATGACTGCAATACAATAACATTTTCATGACAATGATATTCTTACTCAATCTGAATTTGTGATAAACGTACTGTATTCCCTAGTTCTTCTTCAAGTATCCATTCAATAGTTCTGTTAAGTAATATCCATCAAACATCGTATTTTTATCCTGGCTGCTACCAAACTTTCTTTCAAGAACCTGAAGAATGGAGTGAACTTAGCCATAACATGGTCCTTACTGATAGCTAAACATAGCACTGAAATGATTCCAATATCCTAATGCACATTACAGTTTGAGAATTGTTGTATCTTTCTTTCCTGCCTTTGATTAATGTACTTAATTTCCTCTTTCTTTGCTTCTGTTGATTGTTTCAATCCATGAACAAAGACAAGGAATTTGGCATTTGCTGGGAAATATGGAACCATCAGTGCCACCATCATTACTGGAGCCATTGGCAAGAACCACAGGCTTTAAAAACCATCTGTAATAGGACGTGCTGATGGATACATTTAGTCCCTTTTTTCTTATAGGATGCATTACCTCCTTTAACTCTATGATTTTGTTGAAGCTCTATTTTTGTGACAGTGAAGTGTAAAGGAGGTGTCAGACTCAGAGGTTAGACATAAAGAAAAAGTCTCCACTGCTTCAAGGTTTTCACTTTAAACACTAGTTTTTCGAAGGCTAATGTCTGCAGTCTCACAAGTGTCAAGGAGAATACATTCTTCAACCAGAAGTATATAGACCTTCTGTGTTTAAAAGCCTTTGTAACCTATCCTTGCTGTCTGCATGAGAAAAGAGCACCTCATTGTAAGGCCCCAGAAAACCTTGTCACCATGGCATAAGCATGAGGAAGGTTAGTGAGTCATCAGTGAGAGACAACTAATAATTTCACCCTTTCTGTACCATGACAAAAGTATTTTTGTATACCTCCCTACTGTTTCTATGCAGAATAAAATCACGAAGTATAAACACAACTTCACCTCTTCAGACACACAAAGGACAAACTCTCATCTCAGTATATATTTGTCTTATATATCTTAGTTTATATTTATCTACACTAGGACTGTGTTATGTATCAACGTACCTTTAGCATTAGATATGTTTCCTGGATTATTTCAGATTTTCTTGCAGTTTGATCCAGGCCAGAAGGGAAAGATCAGGACAATGATAAGGTTCCTTCCTTCCACATCCCAAGGGAAGTGTTCTATAGAATCATGTTAAGTAGCATCAGTTCCTAACACAGTTTTCAGTTAGTTCAAGAGCTCTTCAAAAAAGGCCCCTAAAACATTCCAGGAGTCATGCAGGAGATGTTATGAAATCGATTTCTTTACACCTAGTGGTGCAGAGTAAGATCACACTACATCTATGAACTATGATCTACAGAGGAATTTTACATCTTCTGAGAACTTTTTCTCGCTCTCAGAGTGAAGCCAGTAGTGTGGAACTCAAATTCTAAAAATATGACTTGGAAGTATTTTTAGTATTGATTTTTAATTGTTAACAAAGTCAGATTAAAGTTCAGGTTTCATTTTAAAGGACCAGGAAAGGAACTTGTTAGATCTTTTTGGATGAAAAGGTATTATTCATGCACCTTCAACTGAGCATTGGCCAGCCAGGTTTCATTTCTGGACAGGCTGGCAGAAAAGTGTAAGGCTGCATTTAAATTTTTCTAGAAAGACAATTCATGACTGGCTCATGGCAGCAGGTAATTCCAGGTTCTGCTAAAGTGTTTAGTATGGCAGAAAGGATTGTAACAAGATTGTCTGTAGACAATTTATCTCAAAAATTCTAAATAATAGTGTTTTCAAAGAACATAAAATTAGACAGCCCCAAAATGAAGCCTCAACATGTTCGTCACAAGATCAGCTGAACACTTCAGGAAAGTATTTTAGTCTCAGAAGAGGTAGAGGAGAATCTGCTTCTTGCTCTTCAGTTACTTCCATGTTCTTGGACTACTCTTGATGATTTGAATTCTTTTTTTCCTTCCCTTCCATGCTCACTCACTTCTAGGCCTTCCATATTTCTAAGAAATATCAGCTGATTTACAGAAAATATTTGTGTATTACAAATACTTTAGGAAAAATGCATTTCGTAGTTTCTTTCTCTGCCTAATCTTGACCCATATCTTTTCCCTCGTCATGCTTTCAGAATTTTCATAGAATCACTGCCACCATTAACAATACATCTTGGGAGGCAAAGTTTTCATATGTAAAAGTTGTTTTGTGGATTTGGCTAATGCAGAAGAAATTAGCACACAGCCTCTAGAGTTAATAGGTATGTTTTTCAGTTATTTTCTTTATGGGAACTAAAATCAAACTCAGTTCTTTTAGGAAAAAAGTCATTACTGCAATTCTGAAACCAACAGTGCAACGCCCAAACTGCTACATCCTCCTCCATCACCCAGGTTGTGGCTTCAGTACTCACGCAGATGACTTCATGTATTTCCTGATAACATCAAGAAGACATGCCTAAAACATCACACTGTTTTAGGCATGGAAGAAATCAGTAATTGCCAAAATAGACACAGATTTAATCTCTGAGAGTAGACTCTGACACAGATTTCATGAGGGAGCACCAATTGCAGATCTATTATCTACCTGTAAATATTCAGACAAATGTATAGGCAATGAGGGTGATGACCTGGGCTAATCTAGGGTAAGTGTTGGATCCACTGCTTGTCAGTAGTCATACACTTGAACTCACATAAATAAATACTCTGGATGATATATCAGGTTCATTTACCATTTCATCTTTCCAGGGAGTCAGGGTAACACTATATATTCTAATTAGCCAGCAAGATGCTGGCTAAACCCAAAATTGTCTGTCAATTGCTTTTTAACAGCTTCTTTCATAAATTTCTCTGTGTAAGCCAAGATAGTGGAATTTCAAAAAACTTGTCACCATGTGTGCACATACCATTTCTATGGCTTCCTCATTTTGAAAAGAAGTGGTGGGTGTTTCTCTATTCCTTCAAAGATCAGTGAAATCCTAGCATGTTGCCAGATCCCTCCATGTACTATTTTTCTTGCAGTCAGTCTTACAGTGAAGCTGTGTCCCAAATTAATTTTGAAGGCTGCGTGTGATTTACTTTATTCATTTCTTAATTATTTTTTTTCCTAAGATTATACTTGTTTTGTGGAAGAAACCAACAAATGCCCTTTGGGCAAAAGGAGAACATGGTTCTATTTTCAGAGAGGAAAAGCTTTATGTCTCCTTAAGACTCTACCATATTTGATAGCTCACTGTTAAACACAGAACTAGAAAGCACAAGCCTCTCCCACACAATGAGTTCCTATGGTCTGGTTCTGGAAAGAGGAGAAATGGTGTCTGGAAGGATTTGTGAAATTGTGCGAGGATATAAAACATTCTGTTTCCCAGCTAAAAGACTTTCTGAGTGGGTAACAGATATTACCAGTGCTATCTGTGATGTTGATTTGGCTTCTGCAATTGATTTTATGTCTCCACCTACAAGGACTCAAGCAGCAATAACTGAAATAATAGGAATATGATTAAACATCTCCACTCCCATAATTATCAATCATTAGTCCTTGATAGGAGCTTCAAGGTCAGGTGCTCAGTATGACAAAGCAAACTTTAATCCATTAAATCATTTTGGCTTTCACCTTCAAGGAAGGTCTCTCTCTAGCAGTCAAGGCTTTTTGTTCAGATACTCAAAGAAAGTTTATAATTTTAGATAAAATGCAGCTTTCTCTCTGAAGAACCCACCACACTGAGTAGCTCAGAAAGGAGTGTGCAGACACTGGGAAGGATCCTCAGGGAAGGATCTGTGCAGTGGTCTGGGTTTCTCTGCCCTACAGTGGATCTGGCTATTGCCTGCAAAGCTGGGAGATCTCTGCAGTGAAAGGGAGGTCCTTGTACACAACATATTTTAAAGAAATACAATTACTGCAGGACATGGTCTTCTTTTTCTTTCCATTTACCAGAAGCAAGCTCCAAAGTATCTACACAAACTCTCAGAGAAGCTGATTTTAATCACTCATGACTCATTTATAACTATGAATTAAACTTTCCAACTTTGCAGCATTTATTTTGATTGCATTTTATAATGACAGTTGCCATCCTAGTTACCAAACACTAATTTATGATATAGGTTAATTTAGTGTTATTAATGAACTATCAAAAAGGCAGTGTGACTTATAGTAATGACATTTAGCAAGTCACTAAAATATCTAGAGAAGAAATAAGAACTTCAGAGTATTGCTTCTTTTCCTTTAATGAAAACAGAAAATAACCTCAAACAGAATAGTGAATTTTGTAAGCATATTTCTTCTTTTTTCATCCTCATATATTCCCTCATTCATGAATTTCAATTTTATATTATTTTCCATTCCATTAAAATACCTTAAACAAACAGTTGACAGCATGTGGATTGTCTTTCGGGAACACAGTCCATCAGATTTTCTTCATTTCATGGCAACATTAAAGCAATTAAGGTTTTAATGAGGCTGAAAATTTCCAGCCCAAATAATGTAATGAGTTTGACTATCTTCCAGAACAACTGTGGCACTAATACAGGAATGCATTTAACCATATGCTTGAATTCATAACTGTGTTGTTGGGCAGCAGCTGTCTGCCTCTTAAGTGAGGTGTAAAGCTCACACTTAACATTTGCTGAGTTTGAAGGGTTTATTGCAACATTGCTTTGCCAGTGTGAGAAGTGCAAGTACAATATTGCCATTTTCTCACGTCACATTCTGCTTTCTCAATGTATTTACTCATATCCACAAATTATTCAAATGAGACCTGATCTGTTCCTTATTTTCAGTTTTAAAATACCACTAAGAATTGCACAATATTTCTCAAATGGGAGGTAGATTAGATTCGGTTACTATAAAGAATATGAAAAATTAAACTGTATCAGCACCGTGGACTGAGCTGTGCTGATGGCTGTCAGGACTTCTAATTTTGTATCTGTGGTAAATGAGAACCTTTCATTTCCTCTTCTTTTCAGAAAGGTTTTCCATTCTGATAAAAACAGTATTTGTTTTCCTAAAATGATTTCATACACATTATTTATCTGACTGTGAAATAAACATTCATCTTCAAAAATAAAGAACTAATTAGTTCGGGGCGATTGCCAGATACCAGCAGCATACTTTCCAGAGTTGCAATAGCAAGAATTCTATGAAAATTATTCTACTATTTAGGTAACCATAGCACAGTTGTCTGCAACAAAGATGCTGACCAGCATTTGTCCCAGCTGAGAAAGTAACTTCATGAGCACTATTTTTTTTTTCTGATGGGAAAAAAGAAGTAAAAAGGAAATAAACCACCAAAGAATTCTAATACAAATATAAAGAACAATTAAATGGCAGATCTTAAAACTGTCACATAGACTGCAATTCTGAATGTCAGAGATAAACACAAAATTCCCTGAAATAAGAAAAATATATTTTATTTGAATAGTGATTCTCCATTTCAGATTTATATATTTGATTTAGAATTTAACTATAAACACACACAAAAAATTAAATTAGCTAGGTCCAGTAGCTTTTAAAAACTGTAAATTAATCTTATTTTGCATTATTAAGAATGAGATTAGAATTATTCTTTAACATACTGGATTTTAAAGAACATAGGCCAAATTCATCCTTATAGGAACTCAACAGAACTGAAATTATCAATGATCAAATTAACCCTCTAGAATTTAACAGATAATTCAGTACAAATTAATGTTACACTTTAAATATTAACTTTAGTCCCTTAATTATTTACAGTTTTCGTATATCTTTTCATAGTTACATAAATAGCATACCAATGTGGGGATATATAGTAATTTTAAGAGAAGTTTGACTCAAGATATGTTTTTAGTCCAGTTTGTGTGTTTCCCATAAAGCATAAATATGTTTTTGAAAGGGAAAGGCACTAAAAAATCTCATACTTCTAAAAGTTTCTAGTTTTTAAAAGCCTTTTGGGAAAATATTATACATTCTTCCTATTAATCTATATAGAGAACAAACTTGGGCTCCTAACACAAAGATAAATTCCTTACACATAATTGCTAATTCTACATCATACTACACTACATTATTGCTACATATAATACTAATCCTGACACTCAGTCCAGTTGTAATCTTGCAGTCTTATCTAAATCCAAGAACCAGCCCTAATTTGATACAGAATAAAATCTTCTGCTACCTGGCACCTGGTAGAAACAGACTCCCAACACAAGCATTCTCCTTAATGCCACTTAGATCCCAAGAACTGGATCATGTGCTGTATGTCAGAAAGGGTCACTCTCAACTATAGTGAAAATTCAGCTTTCTTTTTGCAGTTTCATCAGTCGTCTTGAGTTTACTTTCTGTAAGACTAACCTTTGGCTTGGCATAGCATTGGCTGAGAAGCCACTCACACCACAGAAGCTCAGTATGGCAAGGAAAGTTTAGGAGTTATGCTTCAAAAACATCACTATCATCCCTTTTCAAATTAAAAACGCTGGTATTCTATGATTCTAACATCTTTCTTAGACTTACCAATCCTTACAGGTAGAAAATCTTAATGATGAAACTTAGTTATTCATTATTATCTAAAGATTAGGTTTTATCCAGCTTTTTAAGCTCACTAGCTTTCAGTTTACTTATTGCTGTAGATGTTTGTCAAACTATAAACCTAACGTAAACCTCAATACACCATGAGGCCATCTCAGCATGGCAGCTAACTTAGCAAGAAAAGCACTGTTTCACATTATCCAAAACATGGAAACCTGCTGATTTTTATCAAAGAATGGTGGGATCATTAAAGTGGAAAGTGATCTTCATATATAATTTAGTTCTCCTGCTGTGAGCATGGCTATTGTCAAAGCTAGGACAGGTTGCTCAGGTCTTGTTCAGCTGAAGTTTAAAACTCTAAGGCTGGGATTTTGCAACTTTGCCAGGTGGCTGTTTCCAGCTTGCAAACTCTTATAAACTTTTCCCTATATCCAAATAGGTTTTCTCTTGCTTCAGCTTGTGACTGTTGCCTTTTGTCCTTTCTGTTGTGCACCTTCAAGGCAACACTAACAGATTTCATCAGAGAGCTCCACTCGGGTAACACAGGGCAGCAGTTACACTCCTCATCCTCCTCATCTCCAGGCTACACATGGAGAGCTCCCTCTGCTCTTCTTCCTCATTATGATCTAATCATCAGCTTCCTAATCATCCTAATGGCCTTGCAGTGACATGTCTCTGCAGTTGAATGTCTTAAAAGCAGGGGTCCCAATGCAGTTCAAAGATGTGATCAGGGGGAAGAAATCCCTGCTGGCTCTGCTATCACAACTCTGGCTGTTGTTTACCTTCAGGGCACCCGAGGTGATCTCTCTTCTCATTCATGTTCAGTTTGTTGTCTGCCAAAGGCTTTCCTTCAGAGTTGCTGTCGAGCCCTCAGACCCCCTCCTTTACCCATGTCTGGGTGCACCCACCCCAAGTGCAGGGCTGTGCATCATTCTGCATTGAAACCCACAAAGCTCCTGTTGGCCTGACATGGGGATCTCTCTCAACACAGCAAATCAATGTGATGAAAGTCTTTATTGCTTATTTTCTCAAACTTGATCAGGGGATTTTTTGTGTCTGATGATAGCTTTTCACAGCACAATGTAGTCTGGTAAAGCAATAAATACTGGTTTACAAAAATTAGCTCAATTTGTTTTTTTTAAATAAACCATTAATTTTTATTTCTTTCAGAAGTCCAAAACATAGGCAGAATGTAGTGTTGGTCTTAATATTAGGCTTGGCACAACTTTTCAAACAGTCTGTGAACTTGACGTACTAAAAGAGTCTCTCAGGTTGAGAAACCAAGCCATAACCACCTTCTGCACTACCAATTTATGTCCTCCCCATGATGCTTGGTTTTCCTAAAAAGCACAAGAGTCTATGTTGAATTACTCTCCAAAACATAGATATATATTTCACTACACAGTGAATCCTTGCACTTTACATTTACCTTATTCTTTATATTGTCTGAAATGGGATTTCTGATATTACCCTTTTAGTTTATCTTTGTAAACCTCTCTCAAAATATGCTGTTCCTTTTAAAGCTGCTTTCCAAAAGAAGCTTCTTACAGACATTTGCTATCTAAATCAAATTAATTAAATTGAATCTTCTTTTGTAGTAAAGAAAGACAAATAGGGTGAGAAATGCAAATACTAACACATCATGCTTCTCCATGAAAGGCTGTTTTTCCCACTATGCTTTCTAAGAAATTGCATCTGCAATGCAAATGAAAAATAGTCACTATACAAACAAATAGATGATATGCAGCTTTCTTTAACTCTCATTTTTTGATGTTTAAAACATTTCTAAATACCCCATCCTCTTTGTAGAGAGAGACTTTTGAAACATAAGTATCGCATTTTAGAGCCATAGAATTGTTCAGATTTTAGCTACTCATGTCCTATGTCTTTCTTGATGCCAGTGGAATGCACATACTTTGTTTACAATCATAGAGAAAGAAATACTTTCATGATCAGTTTATGTTACTGAGGAATAGATGAAATTTGTAAAAAACAGGTGTTGCAATGAAAAAAGGGATAGCTTCAATTGCATAAGCAACATTATTACTGCAGACTTTAGAATTGCAGAAGTTACTTAGCAAAATATATGGAACTGTGATTACAGACAAAAAAACTGTCTTTCAAAAATTATTCACTTAGAATAAAAAAAAGTTAAAAATTAAAAGGATTAAACTACAATGTGATGTTTATTTACATTGCCACTCCTCCCTACCACAGTTATTACATAAAAGTGAATTCTGAGACCAGTGCTGCATTCAAAATCATGCTATGGGCAGGAAAGAAAACACCTCCAAAGGCCAAGAATTTATTCTTAGTCTGATGAAAATCTCAAGACTAATTACAATACAATAGACAGTTATTGAGATTAGTCTAGTCACAATAATACTACCTGCTACAGTACAAATTATCTGATCAATGCAGAATGGCATTAATAATGGAGTAAAAACTGTTGTACAAAATCTTCCTGGTATCTAGCTGTGCTCTTGGGCTCTGCCATAGGCTTTTGTATGTTTGGTCCTGTCTCTGATGGCAGCAGCACTTCTTCAGAAGGAGAGGGCTGCAGTAACCCATCAGCACCTCATGCCCTTTGCCAGGACAAGTGTGGTGTTCGTGATGGAGTTCCTTCTTTGCTGGAAGGAGGTGTATATGATGTTGATGGTTTCTTCCTCCCCGCTATGAGAACCCTTATCTGGGGCAGTTTTTCAAGCCTGGTCCTGGCAGCTCCTGCCTCATCGCTCTGCAGCTCCATTTTACATTCAAATTTATTATACATGGTGAGCCTTGCACTTTCACCCCTTTTGTTTTTGCCCAGCTCTCAAACTGCACTTCTTTACCAACCACTGGTGACCTCTTTACAGCACTGGGGTCCCCAGTAGGGGGACATCCTCAGTACCCTCTTTTCACTCAGCTCTCACACTCAGCATCCTGTGCTCCCCTTTGCAAGCTCTCTGCTATCGCACTGTGATAATGCTCCTCTGCACTACACCATTCTGTGAGGGTCACAAATAGATCATTACACACAGAATAACTACTTGCTGCTACTGTCTGTAGAAAAATTCTAATTATCTGTCTTTTGCAGATGTCTGTTAGTATATATGATCAATTTAAGAAGTGTGAACTTCTAAAGGAGGTTTTAAAACTCTTCTTAAAGGGAAAATCTGATAATTTGGACACTTCAAGATGTAACTTGTAGGGACTTTGGTACTTCTGGATTTGGTACTTCAATTTCTCTTCTGACCAAAGTAATGCAATAAATGTGAAACAAGTAGATCACGGCAAAGAGCTGAAGAATAGTCGGCACACAGTTATTATTAATATTTCTCTGAATTCCCTTTGTGCTCTGCACTGTCTTAACACTGGAATTTTTTGTGCCTCAAAGAGATTAAATTAGGCTAAGCTTCAACATGTGGATTTTAAAGATAACAGAAGAGGATGGGTAACAGGGCACGCACAGAAAACAAATAATGACGGATAATTACTTCTATTGATAAAATCTGTGAATAGTAACAATGCAATGTAATGCATCTAGATTTTACTAAAGGATTTGATATAATTTCTCACCAAATGATGTGTTGGTTAAAAATTAGCACCATACAAAATGACTGCAGCACATGCTAAAAAGAATATGACTCAGAAAGTAATTCTAGAGTAACACCATCTATAATGGTGTGTTGCAGGATCAGTTCTATTCAGTGTATTTATCCTTTACTGGGAAACTTCACAGATAAAACATAATGGAGACCATTATAAGGAAAAAAGTAGGTTGATCAAGTGATTGAAATTTCATGGTGAACTGGGTTCCCTGGAATAATGGTGCAGTGTAGTTCAATGCTAACACATGCCTGTAAGTTGCAAAGATGGATCATTCACTAAATATACAGAGCCCTGTTTTAGAGAGCAGCATGTTGAACACAGAATTTGAGACAAGATGGATAGCAGCTTTAAACAGTTTATAGTGCTGTAGAATAGGAGATGAGTTGTAGTCCTGTCCCCAAGCAGCAGATATTGTTTCCTTGCAAGGGGCCTTAGGAAATACAGAACAGGAGTATGAGTGTCTCAGGAGAATTAAATCAATGCATCTAAACCAGGAAWTTTTTTTCTCATTGAGAAACAATATTCTTTTCTTTTAAAATTGTAAAACTCATTTTAAAACATGAATTTAAGTAGTGGGAACATTTAAGGTATTGGCTGCAAGACAACTTACAGAAGGAAAACTACACCCCCCCCCCTCCCCCCCAACATACTGGCTGCAGTCTGCTCCTCTTTCAATCATCCACCTAGCCAGGAGTCGAGTTGYTGTCCCAAAAGACAGAGCTTGGCTGGCGCTGCATCAGTTCTCTGTGTCACCACTCTCTTGGTACTGAGAAGCCGGAAAAGGCCCTGTGCTCTAATCTGAAGTTTGCAATGGCACTGGGCTGCTCAGCACCCCCTGGCCACTGGGCTGGCTCGCAGCTGCTCCTGCCAGCTGTGCTCTCTGCCAGTTGTCCCTGCCTGCTGTGTTTGCTGCCTGCAGGCTGCTTCACCGAGCCTCTACAGGCAGAGCGGCTGCTTGGTACTCTCAGCTGCAGGCTGCTCCCATGTTTTTGATGGATTATTTCATGTAGCACTGCCTGAGGTGTTTCAGATCTTAGGGAAGGTTCAGTGATGCACAGGAATGTGGTAAAGTCATTGGCACACAATGAAGATTCCCCAAATAGTATCTCTTAAAGATAAATTCAGTCAATCCTTGGGAGTACTTGTCAGGTCTTCAAACTTCAGCAATTTAGTGTAGATTTGTTGGATTGTCCAGGCTTTTTCCATCCCTATACCTTAGCTGATTTTAACAGAAATGCTGTCAATATTACAAAATACCTATGAAATGTAAATATGTTAAAGCCTGACGTTGTCTGTTGAAGTCAGTAGTTCCCACTGTTCCACAGGTACCCAGAGTGGGTCTACCCTACACCACAGCCTGCTGCTGCCAAGGAAGGCCAACTGGTCCCTGAACAGTTTACCTGAGCAGAAATACAGCCTAAAAGTTAACACATCCCTGTAATTGCATGTAACAGAACAAACAGCAAAAACATCCTTGTAAAACAGTGCATCAGATTGTGGTAGGGTTTTGAGGGGGGTGTTTTTTGGTGGACTCTCTCTCTCCAAGAAATGTCTTTCATTCCTTTGTTTTCTTACAGCTCTAGCTACACTGTACAAATATCCAACTTTTCCTGTCTGTAGTGTTTGCTGCAGTACTGAAGCAACAGGAAAAGAGCAAATTTGTTAGACAACATCAGTAAGACGGATCACTTGCCTATTTTTGGCTGGTTATCAGAGCAAGATTAAGGAACCAGTTATCCTACAAGCTAACCTTTAATGGTACCCTGCAGTGCTACTATAGATTACTTAGCTGAGCCAAACCAGTTAGATGGTCATTGCTGTCATAAATACAGGATGCAAATATTTCCCAAATTTAATGCTTAAACTATAAGCCTTGCTCTTCACTTCTTTAGATCAAATTTATTTAAAAACTCAATTTCAAAGGGATTTAAAAAACAAGAGATGGCTCTAAAACTAGTCTAAGAGAATGTGCTAGGTTCCACAAACATCAAGGCTGAAAGACCCACAGTTTGAATGGGAAAGAGGAAAAGCTCCAAAATCACTTCTCTGTGACCAGCTGTACTATTCTGAACAGTGTTAACAGGAAAACCACAGCCTATTTTCATGTCTTATAAGTCCATTCTCATGCACAATTATTGTATTCCTTCCTATCTGTTGACAAAACCTTCATAGTATGAGTAGCATAAACTACTTCATTCTTGTGATTGCCTTTGCAGTGTTTTAACTAACATTTTTAGCAGCACTAAGCATTTCATGCTGAAGGACAATACATGGAAGACCTGCTGTACAAATTTGCTTGCCTGGGGACTTCTGGGCATCAGTTCTTGGGAACCAAAGGACCACCTCAAGAAGGTGCCCTCCCTCCTATTCTTTTTTGGGGACTCATCTAAGGGAAAAAATTTCAGTGAGATTCACTATCCAGTTCCAATCCACTGCCTGATGACTTGAATAATTGCAATTTAGAATCAGTTGAAACTCCTTGGATGGAAATCGTCTCATCTGGTATGAAAGTCTACGGAGTAGGTGTGCATGTGGGGATAGGCTCCAGTGAGACCTAGCAAATGCTAGCAGTGGGATCCAGGCTGGGATAGATACAGCAAGAAGTAGGACCCTGCTTCAGTGTGGATGATGCCCTGTGGAGATGGAATTGTCTGCACTGGTGGCAAGGGGCACCCCTGCTCAGGTCCAGGTCTGGGCTGCAGATATTACATTTAAACAGGAAGAATCTCACTCCATCTCTTTTATTTTCTGTGTTCAGTAAATCAAAGAAAGCAGAGCCCTTAGCAAAAATCCCATAGCAATTTATAGTCATAAACGGTATAAAACAAATAGCATTAAGAAAAGGAACTGTAATAGGTTTGACTTTTTAAATGTAGGCAAGCATTGGTTCCATAGGAACTAACACATAAAACTCACTGTAATTGTGTCAGTTATAATAGCAACCACAGGGAATATAAATTTCATACTCTCTCTAAATTAGCGTCTTCTATTTTCTAGAGGTAGAAAAAGAAGAAACCATGAAGAAAACATTTGCAGTTGAGGGGTGGATTTTGAGATCTACTTGTAATAAGATAATTATTGCTTTTTAATGTTCAGCATAAGATATGCTTATTAAGCTTAATAATGGCTCTATTAAAAACACAAAGCCAAATAATCAACAGTTGTCCTGCTTTACAAGAGTAACAATTAAAGGATGTGATCTGGAACAGTAAAAGGAATAACAACGAAGTAGACAAAAGTGTGAGAGAAACTGCTCTGCTTGGAAATTGTGCATTGCAGAACAAGAGGCTATTAAAGAATATCTCAAGTAACCATAATGCCTACAGTAGAGAATATTTGCCAAGCCAGTGAGTATCATTAAACAAAACCTGAAGTCACATATAAAAGCATGCTGCTTTCTTTCATAAAGTAATATTTCAGTAATTGCTGACCGCTGCACTTCAAAACCAAGCATAGCAATAGTGTTATAACATCAGGAATTTGAGAGTTGATTCACTGTCCCATAAAAGTTAACAGTAGCAGGCAAACTGATAATGCAGTAAGATGAATACTAGGACTATTTTAACGTTCTGTTGGGAGTGCTAGATTCACACTGCCTCTCCAGAAGTTAGGCTGAAAATTTTTCAAATTTCTGTTATGAATGAGGTTTCGCAGGGGAAAAAGATACATGTGCACATTACCCCTCCTCCTTGATGTAGAAGGATGAGCTCAAACAAAAATAAAAAGTCCACAGGTCTCTAATCTTTTTCTGGTTTCCTTATGGCCTTTCACAATTTCTATTAATCTTCAGCAGATGCTTCAAACAATTTTCAGGCTATTTAGCTCAACTACTGGGCTAAATTTGGCCTTTGTAATTTAGAAAGTAATACCAAACTACTGGGAAAGGCCAGGTGCTGAAGCACCAACAGCAACCCCATGCCCTTTATGGGTGAGTTACTTCCACATAGCATGAATACTCCTTTATGGCTGGGATGCATCTCATGCTGTCTTATAGAACCTATTCTCTTTCAGCTCATGTGAAAAATATTCACTTCACATGCCCTAGCCTCAAGTACAGCGTGTGGAGACAGTCAGGAGGTTGACTTCAAAACTTACTCCTTGTCTGAACTGAACTGAAATGCAATCTACTTGCAGAAAAGTCAGTAGGAATTCTATGCATCACTCAAAATTGAGTCCTCAGACAAGTTAAATACAAGAAGGTATACAAATACTTTATATAACAATGGTTTCATAATCTCCTATAAAATCTTTGAGAAAACATCCTGTTATTCTATATTTATTACCAGCTTGACATGAACATTTAATGCAAGTAATATTTTATGCAAAGTAAAGTATATTTTAGGACTATGTAAATAGCCAATTTTTCAAAACAGGATTAAAATGGATAGTTGCAAGTGATCTACTAGGAAAGAAATAAAACACACAAATATACTGTTTTCTGGTAAATGTGCACGGAAGAAGGTTCATCCACATACAAAAGAATTCTTGAAGACATAACAGCCATCTTTAAATTGTTGCTTCATGGTTTTAAACTCCCCTTAGGTGCTGAAAGGCAGGAAGTATGTGTTTCAGATAGGCAAACAGACTCTTGGCATCTCTAACTTCCATTGCTTTCCAGCTGCCTATAAATTCCACACATTTTAAGTTATGAGTTTCTCAAATGCCTCCCCCTTTTCTAGCCTCTAAACCTCTATGATTACATGAAACAAATTAAGAAATAATGAAATGCTGCATAGTTTGTGCACTGTATTATTTTCTTTCGTGTGACTAAAATAATTGTTTCTTTTCTGCCATAAAGTATAGTACTTCCAGCTGCTTGATCTAAAAACACATGAGTGTATGGGACTGTTCTTTTATCTTTACCAACTTGGCAATGGCTCAGAACAGTTTTCCCATCAGACTTTGCCTGTGGAAGGAAAAGAGAGAGGAACATTGCTTATATATTCAAACTTATTGTGTGAAGTTTTAGATATATACATATATATATATTTAGATATATTCATATATATAGGTCCCATAATTGCCATGCTTTTTATCTCAGCTTTCCCAGATTTATTCTCCAGAAAGCACAATCAGGAAAAAAACTGATCAACATCCTTTCAAAAAGCAGAGATAAGTGTTGCTTTCCTTTTTGCTTCCTCTGAATTCATATTGAAATTTGTATATTTATCTGGGTTTTGGTTTTTTTTTTTTTATAGTAGTGGATTAGAGCTTTTTTATGGATGATCAAAAAACAAATTCTGGCATCATGGTCTACCAAAGAAGTATTACAAATCTATTATATGTATTCTAGATTTAGAGGGGAAATGCCCCAGAATGGTATATTACTGCTTGGAGAAAATATTGGGATCAGCATTTAAAGGAAGGGGTTCAGACAGGCCAAAAATGGGAAACTATGGCAGAACTGAGAATTTCATCATTTACCATCATCTGTTCGTAAAGAGAGAATCTGGAGCAGGCAATTAACAACTGAAAGAGTTTTTTTCTCAACAGCTTTAGTCATGGTTATTCAAAGGGCACAGATGTCCTGTTAAATAAACATCTGACTTGGCAGACAAAATGTAGTCTAATCACTCCTGACCATGAAAGATCAACTAGGAGTGATATCTGTGGGGACAGCATGGAGTAAAAGCAGGGCCAAAGAAGACAAAGGGTAAAATTTTGAGAAACCTTCCAGATGTGATTTTCAGCAGTATCCCAAAACAGTGAGCTCTGCATTGCTTTGCAATCTTGTTTGACAAGTGAGAAATAGATTGTATTTCACAGCACCTTTCCACCTAGGAGGGAGGTCCTTTGTTCCTCAAACAATCCTTGTGTCTTCAGAAGTTTGAGATCAGCAGCATGTTTATTATCACCCCTCTATACATGTGTTTATGTAGGCGAGAGGGAGGAGGAAGCAGCATAATCCTGAGCTATCAGGAAAGATTTTATTGTATCCCACAAGTGCTGGACTTTGGTCTCACCAAAACATGCGGTGGGGCTGCTATCAAGTGCTTGTGAAGTTGCATGAACCAAGGAGTGGACAGAGCAGAAAACTTAGCAGGAAACTTTGCTTTACAAATGGCATCCCAAAATGGTTGGGGTACATCCCTGAGGCTCCATTACATTCGAGCACAAGAGAAAACTGCTGAGCAAAGTTTAGTGAACAGAAAGGACACACAGCTCTTGTTACTTTATGATTTTTTTTCCATTTGAATCTTTCTCTGTGGTGAAATGCTGCAACAACCTTTAGAGAGTGTCTAGTTGCTACAAGGTCTACACAATCTCCTCTGGGTCACAAGGAAAAGCTTCGCCATCTGTCTCAGGCCTGGAAGTGCTCAGAATAGCTCCAAGGCTCTGCTGCTGCTATCCATGCACCTCTCTCTGCCTCTGCACTCTCAGAGCTTCTCCAGCTGACTGCCTTGCTCCCAGGCAAGGACACTTTCCTGCCTTCCTTCATGGCTTTCACTGTGTAGTAGTCAGGATAGTGCACAGGAGTCTTTGGGGACCTTCAGCCTTGCCCTTTGGAACTTTGCTGTCTCCCTAAAATTCACAGGGCTTGCTCATTTCATTGAGTGACAAACAGGAGAGGACACCAGAATGCATTACTGCACATTTTTTTTCCTTTGAGATACTTGCAGGATGATTTCTTGGTAGCCATGGGGTAGCAGTTGTCAAATCTGGGGCATGACCTGGGAGCATTTGTAGAGGTTATAGAGGCAGCACTCTGCATCTATGCTAGTTTTAATCCCCATCATTTATTAGTCTTTAGAGAGAGCCCACCTTTGTCAGCACATCTTCTGGCAGCTCTGTTTCCCTCATGGGACAGAAATGTGCCGCACAGGAGAAAGCCCTGGCAGTCTCCTTCCCTCTGAGCCCATTATGTTCATCCCCCCTTCATTTCATAATCCTTCACAGCAGTATTTGCATTTTATGTATTTGCATTTCATTGTATTTGCATTTGCAGTGAGCACAATGACAAGTCTGTAGCCAAGGTCTCTAGGGGTCACTGCTGAGGCTCCAGACACCTGCCCTGTGGATCTGGGAGCAGGGAAGCCAAGGAGCCCAGCCCTGAACTGGGAAGCATCCCAGGAGAGGTTGCATTCTGGCTTTCATCATGGTGCTGAGCCCTGACATCTGTCTGTTCCTATGTCCACCCCAGACACATTACCCCAGACCTCAGGGGAACGGCATTCATGGATGTCACACTCATCTTTCCATGTCACACCAGCAGCTGCACGGTCTGTGCCCCTGRCCAAGGGTGAGGGCCAGGAACGGGGTCACTGCTCCCCAGAGCCAGGCACCAGCTGTGCTGTGGGAGACTTGTTGTCTACCTTATGCTCATTGTGGACCCGGTGATATTTTTCATCTTTGTTGTAGACCCTTTGGCAGCATGAGTGGCAAATAGTCCCTCCATGAAAATGGTAATGAATTTCTTTGGCTTTTTAGTAGATTCAGGTTTCACCTGGTGACAAAAAAAAGTCATTACCAAAACTTTTACAAGAAGTTAGAGCATTCAAAATGTATTACATACCAACATTTACCAAAATCCAATATGGTATTTTATAATCTTTGTAACTATGTGGAGACCCCCAAAAGCACTGACTTGTCACAGAAATCTCCATATGATTGCAAAAAACCTACAAAACATCCTTTCATTATTCATAATTGTGAACCCAAGAGAGACTGCTGTGGTCAGTTGGCATGACACAGGCTAGGGATATAGCTCCAAAAACTTTGTGAAATACTGAGTAAGAGCATTTCTTTTAGAAAAACAACCACTTTTTTTTAAGAATTTCTACTGCAAGAGAGTTCACCACAGTTCTTGAAAAGCTGTTCTAAAAATTAAAATATAAGTGTTTGAATTCGTCTAATTTCTTTTACAGACACCAAATCTTGGTGGTGATGGTACCAGTATGACAAAGAGATGAGTTATAGCATCTTTGCCTTTACTTGTCTCTAGAGCTGAGGTTGCTCTACCTCTTTTTGATTAAACCTTTCACTGGGAACTCATGCTCAGGTCCAGTAAGCTCCTACATCTCCTCCAGTGTCTCCTTTGCTGTAGCAGAGAGCTGTACATTTTCTTTTGCCTCTTCTTTGTTCCAAGATATGCAGCACTTCATCAGGCCATATCAGAACAGATTTTTTGTGTCCAGCTTACTGAGCACAGGCAGAGTGCATGTCACCTTCATTTAATTTGTTCTGCTTCTCTCAGCGTAGATGATTCAGGCTACCACCATCTTTTCACGTTATACAAAATCAACATAAACTTTTTGAAAGAAGGGACAGTGGGGTCCTTTGACATTAAACATAAAATCATTCATTTTATATTTAAAAAATAGAAGTGTACATGGAGTAGCATGAAGAATGTTTATTTGTCCTTTCGCTGGCAGAAGTGAAGCCTAGTGGCATATTCTTAAGGGTCAGTGTACCCTGGCTGGTGAATTTTTGCATTCTCTTTATGGCTTTGTAAGGCAGAAGCATAGAATCAGCAGGGTTTTGAAATGCAAAGTGTTTTTTCCCTTTACATTTCAACTCCTTCAGATTCTGAGGTTGTTTTAGCCATAAAACCCACTCAGCTGATGGTTTTTATGGTTAACAAAGGCAGGATGGAGAAAGCAGCTGACTACTGATGCTTTTAAATCCCAGCCTGAGAAGTTCTCACTCCACTGAAAATCTGTATCTGTAATAAATATAATCCATACCAACATTAAGGGAAATTCATCTTTAATTCAATCTAATCTGAAAAGACAATAAAATATTTGTCTGTAGATTCTTTGGTTTGCCTCATCTCACTTATAACAGGTGTTCAGTATTTTTTGTTGAAGTTGTCATCATTTTCTCAAGAAGAAAAAAGAAGTTGTTGGGATGGGAAGGAACAAGCAGTGTAACCAGAACTTCAAAAAGGTGTAAATGATCCAAAATTACACCTGCACCTCAATTCTCAGAAAGGATAAATAGATACACACACATGTCCACACAATCTCTCTTCTTCTTTGATGTCCCTAATACAAATGCTGACCAAGGGCTGTCTTGCTTACTTTTATGAAATAAATAAGGGAAATTAGAGCCCAAGGCAGATGTATTACTGACTAGTGATTTCCTGTTGTTTCCCTGAAGCTGCAAGGCACAAAATAACAAGAAAGGAATAAAATCCAGGTTGTAATACAAGCCTGAACAGCGTATTGATGCTGGCATGCGTTCATTTTTCTGTTCTTATTTTATTAAGATATATGTAAAAGCACCATCTTTCTTAGTCACTGATTTCACAAAAAAAACTGTGAGCAGTGGCTGACTCCACAAGTTTATCCAGCAAAGGGCTCTTTACAGAAGTGACATCTCCAACATGTCCATTGCTCTCCAGCCACATCTGTGCTCCAGTTTCCACATCAGTCTCCTTTTTCACCATTTATCAGCAAATTCACCACCTACCCTCTGCCATTACTTCTTTACCCACACTGCAAGGCAGATTAGAAAGAAACCCACTGTGCCAAAAAATGCCCCACTCACAAACCAAACACATCCTGTTCCCCACTACAGGCCAGGGTGTTTACAAATTTGCTTTCTCAAACCCAGTGGTCTCTTGCTTTCTCTCTTTGTTCTTTTGCCATAGTGAGGAACTAATGTCCTCATTTTTGGAGGAAAACTGAAAGCAGGTACCTCTTTGATGCCATTGTTGCAAAGACACATGAAAGAGATTGCATTCTGCACAGAGCTGGTCTGCTTTAGTGTCCCCATCCATCCCACATTGTCAAGCCGTGCAGCAGCCTTCTCTGTTTACATCTGCATCATGCTCGGGGTGAACAGACACGAGGCTCTCACAGGCACACGTGAGGGTGATTGGCAGTATGTGACAATGTCTGTGGCCAGCAGCCACTGGACCAGCACCTCCTGTGCAGCTGGAGCTTCTGCTGGCTGGTCCTGCTCTGAGATCTCCAGTGCAGAGCCATGATACACAGTGCATACACATCCTTTGGGTCTGTGCTGTTCCTCAGGTTTGTGCAGCAAAGCACTGCTCTGTCTGGCTGCCTGCTGATGGTGTGTGGTCCAACAGAGGTTCTCCTCCTTCCCTTTGGTCCCAAATACACAGCTCTTACAAATCCGGCTAATATCATTCCTTTGCACAAGGCCCTTAGTTTGCACCGTCCACAGACTCACAGGGACATACTTTGCAAGTGTTTTCTCATCAAGGACTGTAGTTATGAGTGGTATTTCTACAGCAATGCAGATGGTTAGTTCATCCATCACCTTGAATCATCTTTCACCCCATTGCCCATATTCTGCTCTTCCTCAGCCCTTTCTCACCATCTTCAGCTACACTTTTTTCTAGTATCTTCTCCAGTTTCTTCCCACAGAAGAGCCAATGAGCAAGTTGC
Organism: Malurus melanocephalus; assembly: GCF_030028575.1. Taxonomy (NCBI): domain Eukaryota; kingdom Metazoa; phylum Chordata; class Aves; order Passeriformes; family Maluridae; genus Malurus; species Malurus melanocephalus. The sequence goes on along the minus strand of NW_026623350.1, from coordinate 640,974 downwards.
TTTCTCTGCACTGTGCAGCACAGACATATCTCACATCAGACCTTACTGCAACCAGCAAAGACTCAGGAGAGACCCAAACCCTAAGGTTACTCCACAAGACCCAGCTCACTTTGAGAAAGCAGTCCTTAGCAGCCAGCCAGAATTGCATTTGTCTTCCTGCAGCTGACATAAACTGGAAAAGTTTATACTGCTCTGTTTGAGATCATGATAAATTCAGAAGCACTGGGACCATGTATAAACCACCTGGATTAAATCTTTATTGAGTGGTCTAGAACTGATTGTTGTGAAAATTGGACATTCTTGTTAAAGCATGCTGGACTTGCTCATGCAATGGTAAGTCAGGAGCAGTTTCCCATGGAGAACCAGTGTTGGGGAGTTTTTGCAAGAGTAGCCTGTGGCTGAGACCTTTTCCTGCCCAGTTTTGGAAGGAGAATTAATCTAGGAACTGTCATGGCATTTCTGTCACAAGAAGTGGGTTTTGTACATTTTAGTTATGGTGGAAGACAGGAACAGGAAGAGGCACAAGCACATTAAGGAGCTCGAGATCAAGCTTAAGACTGCCCGCAATATCCCGGGAGGAACTTCAGTAGCTGGTGCTGGCAACCCAAACTGGAATTGTTGTCCTAACTGGACTATCTCTTTACTTCTAAATCTCTTGAAATTGCAAACTGCAACTCAGATTTCTCTTGAATAATATCAGCAAAGCAAAAAGAGGTTTTCCACACTGAGTTGAAAGCTTGGGAACAACTGAGTTTGTGAAGCTCTGCCCCACCATGGTGTGGATCCATCCTGTGAAAAGTCATGGTGTAAATATAAGGGCACAAACTGTGCTGTGGTAACAGCTACTCTTAACATTGGGGACAGTTTCCACAGAGAATCAGATTCTTGAGAAAAAAGTCCCAAGTTTTCAACCAATTTTCTCTATGGTTACTGCATCCAAAGATGTGCCCAGGCTGCAATCAGAGTTCAGGAACATGGAAATGGAGACAAAAGTGAGTGATCACTACCATTGTAAATTTTGTAGTTTGGGACAATTAACTGATTTGTTACATACTATTATATAACATTCCATATAATATTATAGGAGTATTTATTACATTATATATGTATTGCATACTGTATTAATGGCAGGTTATGTGTTGAACTATGCGAATTACGCTGACTACTTGTTCTTTTTTTTCCCTACCATAGCTTTGGAAAAAACCCAAACAGCTTACGCTGTGCAGAATATGGTCCCATTGAGAAACACTTTCAAATATTATCTCCATCTGTGGGGAGACAGAATATTCAGGATGATTTCTTCTACGCTATTTTGAGCATAACATCAGTTTATGTTAATACTCATTAACTACTCTTTAAAATTTTATTGGAGGAATACTGAGTTACAAATACTACATAAGAAAAGACAGTCATTACTCCTCAGGGCCAAAAACAATGTTTTAATCACCTTTTTTTTTTACATTAAAATCAAAGTGAGATCAATATCTGAGGGTCAAGAATGCTAAATTAAGGGAGTGTGTTCTGACCATTCTAGTAAAGCTTGATGTTGAGTTCCTCAGTAAGTGGAGCAGAAATCCTCAGAGTCAGTTTCTGTGGGAAAACAGAGACACAAAGTAAGGAATTATGTCAATGTAAAAAAAAACAGTTCAAAACACAGATTAAGAAGTGAAACTTGAGTTTAGATCTGCATGATTTCTTTAACGTGATGGCAGTATGCATCTTTCTACTGCTGTATCCAATTCAACATCCCTTTTAGAAATTCAAAAATGGTTTTTAATTAATTACTAACATGAATTAAATATTAAATTATAACTACAATATTTGTCCTGTTCTCTCTCTGTTCAATGTTAAATTTTGTGCTACTCATGTAATTTCCATTTTCAGTACTTCACCAGTTTTATCTTCACGTTTCAGAATTAATAATCCCTTAAAATGCATGATGTCCAGCCACACCTCTTAGCTATTTCTTTGCCAACCCACAAATTCATGTTARCATTACTCTAACAGTCTGTGCTTATTTAGATCACTTCTTCAAAGTATCTAATATTTTCATCTTTCATCAGAAACAATTCTCCACCACTGCTTAGTAAGTTGGAATTCTACTTCTTGAATAATTTGTCTTTTCTTCAAATACACAGAAAAATCCAGAAAAAAGTACTGCAAACCGATCCAAACACTAACCCAACAATTGCCAGGTAGCCAGGGAGGCTACTCCAGAGGCAATACCACATGGACACTGGGATGTTGGGAGCCTCTGCACTTCTCAGCAGAGGATGCAAATGTGATAAAAAGAACCCTTCCTATGCCTAAATCAGTTTGTTGCCAGCACAAGCCTGGCAAGCAGATGTATCCTTCCAACATCCCTGCTGCAGTCAGTGTACAGTTCCTTAAGACATGAGACTCCAGGGGAAAAAAAGATAACAGACTCCTAATAATAGGAAGATTCTGTGATACTGCAAATGTCAGACCAGGGTAGTGCTGCATGAATCACAGAGAAAGAAGTGGCTTATTACTAAGCAACCTGTTTCTATTTATATACAAATAAATATGGCTCAATAAGTACTTAAGCAGTGCTATTAGGTAAATTAGCTTTCTGTAAAGCAAAACCAGTATGGTAGAAGTTACTGTCTACTGTATCCTTTCAAACAGTGTGGTCTCTGCTTGTTAAATTATTATACAAAATGTAACCTCACTAAGCCTGTAAGAAAGTGGAAAATTTGCCCTTTACATTTTATTTTTTAATTACATGAATTATAAGTTTTCAAGATCTAAACCCAAGCTGTTGCTAGTGCTCTTTTTTTTTGTTTCTTTGTCTTTATTACAGCGTCAAACATGAGCATATTATAGGTAATGACATTGTAACATCTGTACAGGAATGGTGGGAGATGTTTGACTGAATTGCCTAGAATTGTGAGAGGAATATATGTAGTTGGTATTAAAAAATTAACTTTTGTGCAGTTTTGGATCTGTACATCAGCTGGCTAGGTTTTCACCTCCAGCATTTGAAGTACATCTTCATTCACCAAGATTATCTTTTGCTCTTAAATCAAATTTTAAATTATACTTTTTGGACAAGTTTATTAGTCTTTTTAAATCATCTTTGTATGTGATGCTGTTAAGTCTGCAGTTATCTTCTGAATTTCTGTGATTGGTACCTTCAAGCACATCTCAGTGGAATGTTTTCTTTACCCGGACACATTTATGTTGCTTTCAGCTTGCTTAGAGGCAGTTTGGCTGTTAAACAATTTCTTCCCTTGAGGCAGTACTGATTACATTTATTTATGACATTGTGTCTGAAAGTAAAATTTTTTACAATTCTCCAAGGCAGAAATTTATTCTTAGCAATTTTCTTCCTTTACAGATTCCTTCAGCAAAATAAATGATAGTAGTACCAGCTGTGTATAATGGGGATCACTCTTTGGTTAGAAATGAAACTTAAATCACTGAGCCAGGTGGGTAGGGTAGCATAAGATGTGACATCCACCACTCGTTGCCTCACTTATCTTTCACGGGACAATGATTTAGTGGTGTTTTGCAGTGTTAACACCAGGAGCTCCCTAGATGCAGACCAGGGCCCAGATGTGAGTACACATCTCATATAAAATGCGCACAACCACTTCAGATTTTTGGCTGGTCATAGAAATGGGACAAAGGGCCAGAGGAAAGGATGCAACAGGTTTTGCTCCTTTTGTCTACACTCATGTGAGAAAGAGAATTGGGACCACAGAGGCTGCTGCAGCTTAGGGTTTATTAGGGGTATTCAATCCATCCCCTCTGGAATGTCCCCATGCTGATGCCAGAGGAACATTGCACAAACACATCATGCATTTTGGTCTGGAACACTGAGGTTTGGCACTTTAAGTTTAGGAGACCAAGAGAAAAAATTCAAAATACTTCTTTTCAGCAGCAGATTAAAAACTTTGACAAGTTTTCTCCTTTTATCAGAATGATAAGAATGTCCATAAAACTGCTAACAGTCCTCTCAGCTCATGGACCTGTATTTTTTTTTCAGTATTTCTTTAGTTTAAAAATGTGTAAAATGGCAGACATTAAGTAAAAAAGTGCATATGCAATAGCCAATATTAAAGTTTCCTAAACAAGCTATTGCTTTTGCTTTTTGTTTTTCCTCCTGTAAATAGCAGGCTGTTGTATCAAGAATTGGTGACTACTAATACTTGGAAATGTAAAGGGGCATGGATGAGAAACAGCTCCTGTCCTTCACTGATTTCATCCCTCTTCACTGTTCTTCTCCCTCCTTTCCCTAAGTTTTTTCTTAACCTCTCAATTCAGGTCTTACCCCACTCATCTCAAAAGAGAAAGCTTCTCCACGGATGGATCTTCCATTCACAGAAACAGCTTGAGGTCTCAGTTTCAGGCCAAGAATGGTAATTTTGTTGTACTTCAGAGTGTCAGCTCCACGGTAGCCATTTTTAACTATCTCTGTCTTCAGGCTTCCCTGGAAAAATCCACAGAGAAAACTTTAGGCCCATGAAAGCTCTTTAGAGGTGACTTGCTACACACAGAAGATTTCACCTATGAAATCTTGTCAATGAGAACACAGAATATCTTCCAATGTAGACACTGATGTCAAAGATCATAAAGGAAAAAATTAACAGTCACAATAACTTACACACAAGAAAGCTTTCTTGTATGATTATAAACTAGGAAAGTAAGAAAGAAAATCCCATTTACAACATTCATTGGATTACAAATAGGAAAACATGTCCAAGAAGATGTTTTTCTACTTGTAAACAATGTAAATTTTGTTCTTGTACCCATTACAGAGTACAGTGGCATGTGCAAAGCYAAAATCCGGATACAGAGGCTCAATTAGTGACCTTAAAACAGATTTAATTGACATCCAAAACTAACTGCTTTAAAACATCTTCCACAAACATCAGCTGCTAGGTATTTTGCCCCTATTTTACATACCACATCTCCTGCGAGAAATCTCTGTTATGTATGTCCCAGCTTTAAAGAGACTAAAGGAACATTGTATGTCCACAGAGTTTTGTTTATTCTATTTTTTATTTACTATACATACCATATTTAGGGGCGTTTCAAGAGGACATACAAAGTCATTAAACTAATTCATTTGGATCACCAGTGACAGTAATTTCCCATACATGCAATGAAGAGGAATCATCACATTTGTTAAGTGATCAAAGTTGTTAAGGAAATAAAGATGAATTACACTGCTCAGGAAATGATGGATTGCTATGCAATCATGACTTTTTAAAAATATGCCAAGGAGAAACCCATGATGGAACCTTTTGCATAAATTAGCTTATGTTATTTCAGTGGTGCATTGTAGGAAGGGAGAAGGAGCTAGATCACAGTATTTGTAACTTATGGCTGTGCTTAAACTGCTTATTTCAGGCATCCACACTAAAATTAAGTGCAAAGCCCCAGCACACCAATTTAAACTGCCTAAAAAAAGGAATGTTAGCTATTATCCAGCAAATAGGGAGAGACCTCTAAAACCCCCCAGAGAATTTGTTAGGGTACTTATTTCCCCGGCAGAGTTCCAGCACAGAAGAAGGCTCAGTTTAGAGGGAGCACCTCCCTAGGGTAGTTTTTTGCTGTCTCAGCTGTGGCTAAGCAGCAGAGCCAGCTCAGGTGGCCACACAGACCCAGGAAGCACAGCTGTACTGATAAGGCTGCTCTCAAGCTCAGAGGTCCAAGACAGGACTCTTCAGTAGAGTAAAGACACCATTTTCCCTGACCAAGGTCTAGAACTGGAGGTGTCGGGGAAACACAATCACAGAATATGCTGAGTTGGAAGGGACCTACAAGGATCATCAAGTCCAACTCCCTGCCCTGCACAGGACAACAGGCTGATCCTGGTGGGTGTGACCCTCCCCTCCCCAGCCATCTAGTGGTTAAAGCAATTGCCCATGAAGATCCTGAGTTCTTGTTTGAGGGATTAAACTTAGGAATATCACTCAAGCCCCCATAAATGCAATCTGAAATGAAGCCCTTGATCTGATGCCGTGAGTCAGGATTTCTGTAGCCTGAGCCAAAAGGTCCAGAGTTTTCTTTCTTACCATCTAGCTCTGGTCCTATCAATTTAATCTTTTTCCCCACCCTACATTTTCATCCTATAAATTGTACCAGTTTTAGGAGAAACTTCCTTTCAGGCTATTCAGTCACTTAGTGCCTGATGCATCCTTTCAGAAGCTCCCATTTCATTGGGCAACCCTTCCACCACCATTCCTTTAGTACAGTGTGGACCCTCTCGGTTCAGGCTGAGCACACCTGCCTTGTCTGTCGCTCCTGGGGATGAGGACCTCCCTGGATCAAGTATTTTCCTAACCTGGTGGATTTCATATAAGGGGGCACTTTGACTTAGGTCACTCAGTCACTCTGTGTGTCGAAAAGGGACAATGTCAAGGGGATTAAAATGCCATCTGCGGTGAGACAGCACCACAGAGCAGGAGCTTGAATCACTTGCTGAGTGCCTGCCCTAGTCTTGCATGCTTCTTTACACTTCTGGGTTGTTTAAATGAAAATACAGATTAAAGGGTCTAATCCTGTAGCTGTTACTTGTGCAACACTCCATGCTGGGTTCAGAGTAAATGTTGCGATTTACCCAGGAAATCTCTCAGGGAACAAAACTTGTGTGTTCCCCTAAAACTAGGTGTGATTAAATTATTCACCTGCATGTTTTTAAGAATATAGAAATGTGCAACAAATACTAAGACCTTCATAAATTTCTCATATCTCTACAATTTGCTATTTGAGATGAACTGTTTTTTTTATAAACACATAATAAAAACTCGACATTAAAGATTATTGGAATGCAGATAGGGAATTCAGTCATGGATTTACAGGCAGAAGTCAAATATGAGCAATAAGAAATGGAAGTGCCAGAGAATCAACAATCTAATTTGCACAGTTCAGAATTTAATATAAAACTGGATATTGTTTTTCTGTAGCCTTCCTGCAATAAATTACTATACACAGACTACAGAAAACCAAAGTGATTTTTCTTCCTTTTTACTGTTGGAATATCCTTTTTTCTCTGAAGAAGGAGGATTTTTTTCTTAGTAAATCAAGAGCAAAATAAGTTAAAAATAAATTTAAAGTTTAATCATGTGGTATTGGTTCCAGGAAAATGTCTCACAAATATACCAGGCCACATAACAAAGCCCATTGACTTACCCTGGATTGCTCTTGTTCCTGGAAGAAAAACCTTCAAAGAGCAATATCACAATAGGGGTTAACACTATTTCATTGTTTTGAGTATTTTCTATAGATTACTTCAGAGCTTTTAGGAATACATGGCATGAAAATCATGTAATCATTTTGGAAAATACCCTTAAGGTCACAAAGTTCAACTATTAACCCAGCACTGCCAAATCCACCTCTAAACCATGTCCCTAAGGGCCACTCCAACCCTTCCCTAAGTAGCCTATTCCAGAGTTTGGCAACCTTTTCAGTGAAGAAATTTTTCCTATAATCTAATCTAGTCCTCCCCTGGCAACCTGAGGCTTCTGGTACTACCACCTGTTACTTGATCCCCACCTTTAAGTTGTAGGGAGAGATAAGGTCTCCCCTGAGCCTTCTTTTCTCCCCCAGCTCCTCAACCGCTACTCATACAACTTGTGGTCCAGACCCTTCCCCAGCTCCATCACCCTTCTCTGAACACAGGATCTGAGGGGTGGCCTCACCAGGGACGAGTACAGAGGTACAGTCATTGCCCTGGTCCTCTATATTTCTGATACAAGCCAGGTTGCCATTGGCCTTCTTGGCCACTTGGGCGCCTGCTGGCTCATGTTCAGGAGACCGGGGACCAAGCCATGCCACAGGCTACATAAATGTTCTATTTCTTACCAAATGCTAGAATTGCGGATGAAATATGATCTGTATAGATGGGCTATTGAAATAGGGTAAGGCTTTTTTTACAAAAACTCCTGCAACTTACTATCATATACTTAATGAGCTTATGGTTGATATATTTTACAGTATTTTTCTCAACTGAAGCCCAAACTGTCAGGCTTTTCTATAGGGATTTCTCAGGACATGTCTGTGCAGAAGTTAGCACCGTGTGAGAGGCAGCAGTGCACTGACCCTGAGCTAATCTGTTCCTGTGCTGCACAGAGCATCTGAGCAGCACGGCGGGTTGCCAGCAGTGTGCTGGATCACTCCACAGGACACCCACCATGGGAGCACTGTCAGTGCTGTCAGACAGGGAAATACGAGCTAAAGAATTGAGAATACATAATTCTCTGCGCAAAAGAACAAAAACTACAAGCGAGCATAGTTAAAAGGTTGCTGGGATATCCTGAACAGAGGAATACAGCCTTCTCCCACCCATCAGACTGAAAGTGCTCACTAGGAGGAAGACAAGGAAAAGGTCCCTTGTCCCCAGAAGCTGCAACTAAGGAAAAAGAAAGGATTTGAAAAAGTGTGTTTTTTCATATTCATCTCGCAGCAGGGACATTAATGATGTGTGTCACTATGATACTCAATGAAGCAAACACAAAACTGCAGCATCATAGTTGGACTACTTTGTTGCTAGCTGTAAATGAAAGCATTAGGTAGCTTACCCCGTTTATAGACTGACCAAGAAGATAAAAAGCTTTCCAGAGAAGAGTTAGATATCAGCACCTTACAATATCTACACTAAAATACAGCTACCTACATGTAAGTGGTACCTTGTATGTTGCTACTTACCTTGTTGAATGTATATTTAGCCAAGAAGTAGTTGTCATTTTCAATAGTATCTGTCAAAACACAAAGCAAGGAGGATTGGCATCAAAACAGGCAGCAAAATCTACAAGCAGTTCACATTAATTGTAGCAAGTGGCTAAGGTCAGACTAAGATGATTTGTGTGTTATTTAGTATCATCCTCTAGAGTCAGGGTGACCTCAGGAAAACACAAGAGGCTGCCCCCTCTGGCAGACCAGCTGCTGTCAGTGTCACACTGTTCTCACATCAAAACACTGACTTCAAGAGCGATCTCATTTTCACCATCACAGAATCACAGAATGAGGTAGAAGGGACCCTCATGGACCATCAAGCCCAATTCCGGGCCCTGTACAGCATCACCCCAAGAGTCACCCCATGTGCCCAAGAGCATTGTCCAAACACACCTTAAGTTCTGCCAGGCTGGTGCTGTGACCACTTCCCTGGGGAGCTGTTCCAGTGCCCAACCACCCTCTGGATGACAAACATTTTCCTCATACCCAACCTTAACCTCCCCTGACACAGCTTCAGGACATTCTTTTGGGTCCTGTCCCTGGTCACCACAGACATCAGTGTCTGCCCGTCCTCTTCCCTCATGAGGAAGTTGTAAATGCAATGAGGTCTCCCCTCACTCATCCCCAGGATGAATGGATCAAGTGACATCAGCAGTTCCTCATACAGCCTGCCCTCAAGGCCCTTCACCAACTTTGGACACTCTCTGATAGTTTAATGTCTTTTCTATATTGAGGTGCCCAAAACTGTCCCCAGCACTTGAGGTGAGGCCACCCCAGACCAGAGCAGGACAATCCCCTCCCTTTCCCGGCTGGCAATGCTGCACCTGATGCCCCCAGGACATGAGTGGCCCTCCTGGCTGCCAGGGCACTGCTGGCTCACATTCAGATTTCCACTGACCTTTCTACTGTTCAACCTGGGGTCAGTTCTCCAGCCATTTCTAGAAGGAGCCAGGCCATTATGCTGCTGAAAAGGCAGCCTGAGGAGAGCCCTGTATGCAGACACTGCATCACAGCAGGGGACCAGGCTTACCAATGGAATCACCATCATCCCAGAAGAGAGACCCAGAAGCTTGTCCTTGTTCATCCAGGGCAATAATGAGTCCAAATGGGTTCAGGCGGCTGTTGACACACACATTGAGAAGTGTCAGTACAAACCGGTGGGGACTGTCTCTTCCAAGTAACTCAACAAAAACTTCTGAACATAAATCCCATTTTAAGGTTACAGAAAAGGTCATGACAGAAAAATGACAACAGTGTTCACAAAAAGTGCTCCCAAAGTTACAACAAAATCTCTGCCTTGCCTTATCCCACAGAAGTGTAAAATTCCCTCCTTTTGAGTGCTCAAATAGACAAGTTCCCCCTTCTTTGTGGCCTTACTATGTAATAACTGGAAGGTCTGGGAGTTAAGGTGCAACCAGTACTATCTGACTATGGTAGTTGCACAGTGCTGTCCCCTTTCTTTCCTACCCAGATTGGCTTCTGAGAATGGTTCAGACTTGAGACCGGTATATTATCCGTTGGCATGGGGAAATAATTTTCCTGAAGAGAGATTTTCCACCTTGGGCTTTTCCACCTTGACTACGGCATTTGATAAATTCACCCAAGAAGAGTTTTGCATTTCCCCTTGCATACATTTACTCTGAATGACTGACAGCAGGTTACTGTGTCAGTAAGAGGTGCAAAGGCTTTTCTGAGCATAATCACAGAGCCAGGAGTAGGCGTCAGCCGTGCTAACGGTGACGTGGGTCATCTCTGAGGTGATTTCTCCTAATGAAATGGAGCGAATAGCAGTATAAAAATACTGTACTTATCACTTGGGATGGCAGCTGGGAGTTGCAGATAGTCTCTCTTCTGCACTTTCTTTTCATTGCCTTTTTTGGCTGAGTGTGGGTCTGACCCACACTGTGGCTGCTTGGTGACAAACACAGTGACGTTACCTCTCGGTGGTGGTTGTGGCTGGTTGCTGTTGTGGCAGAATGTATCCTCCACGGATGAACAGAGGAATCTTGGTCAGTGGGGCAGACACAGTAGCATAGTTCTTCTTCCAGGCATTTGGCACTTTGAGACCCTACCACAAAAATTAATGCAGTTAAAAAAATGCCAATCCAGCCACTACATATGTATAGTGTCAATGCAGCCACTATACATAAATACCACTGAAAAGGAGAACAAGGGGTACTTTTTCATTTCAGTTACATCAGTGAAAAACAAATCTAAAATATGGATTTCAGAGGCATTATTCTAGTTTTTTTTTTTTAATATGAAAGAGGATCTAGCCCCTGCAGTTATGCATATGCATAAGATAGAAGCACCATGACTGAAAGACAGCAAATGGTCTTTAAAAATGGTATCATTATTCCATATGCTGTAAAAAAAACCCTCATCAAGAGACTGAGCAAAAAGAAAAAGAAACTTTTGCTTCCTCTTTTTATATATATAGAGCCTGTCACAATTCAGTTTAAGGTAAGTGATTCATAATCATTTGTGAATGTAAACTGTAGATTTTCTTCTCTTGAAAGAACAATTCCTCCCCTTTCAAAAAGTAATTACAGCATTCAGTGAGTGAAATTTGTGTGTGTGTGTAGACAACCAGCATTCAGTTCTGTGCATCATCCCTTTCTGGTTTAATGCCTCAAAGCCAGCTGTAGGCAAGACTTATGTACAGAGCAAATAACAGGAAGGCTTTGCTCTTGCCCTCTGTAAAAGATAATTATGATTTATGGCAAGTACCCAACCTTGGTTTGGATAAGCACCATGTGCATGACAAGTAGGTGCCAAATACTGAGAGCTGGGCAATGCCAGAGGCAGGCTCATAGGCAGGGCAAGGGACATGGGGCAGTGTCCCTGTGCCCAGCCCAGCAAGGGGGCTGAGAGGGAACCACAAGGAGAGCTGAATTAAATGCTCAACTTTGCAGCATCACAGTCTTATGAAAAGAGAAAAAGGAAAGGGTTGGATGAGTATCCATTTGAGGGCACCAGCCAAATGATGAAAATGGCTCAACTTATTTAAAAATAAGTCTGCATTTCCTCTGAGAGCATTTCTGTTCTGCCAGGGATGCTCAGGAGAGTTAACAACAGCCTGATGATCCTGGGCTCACATTTGTGAAAGCTCTTAGCATCAGCCTAACTGCTCTCACAAAGCCAACGCCGGGCTTAGCCTGCAGATTGCAGCAGAGCATGGTTAGGTTGAAACTGAGCCCTTTTGGAAATGCAGTCCTGGGGATAGTGTTGGAAAGGTCAAGACTCATAGTCCCTGAAAAGAGAAGGTACTGGCATGTCCCACAGAGCAGAATGTTCTGCATCTCTTGGAAGCATCTCCCAGAGGGGGGCCTCACCTTGCTCTCACAATGTGCCTTCTATCAAAAGCGAGGCATGTGCAAAAGAACATGCACAGGGGGGTTTGAGGCATGTTCTCAAGAGTGTGGCTTAGGTTTCTGCCTCTGACTCTGTGCAGAGAAGTCTATCACAACAAGAAAAAAAAAATGGGGAGAAAGGAAGAAATCTTGGCACTTTCATGCATGGCTAGGCTGCTCTTGAGAATTCTGTTCTCTGTGTCTTAGAGCTTTACATAGCAAAAATAGAAAATAAAATGTTACTGAAAACTGTGTAATTTACTCTCCCAGCCAGCCTGATGTAGACTTTTTGTTCTCTAGTTTTCTTCAATACAGATGCTGAGGTAAAAGTACTGCTGAACATAGCTAGAAGTTATTTTGCTGGAATTGTACCATTTTAAATTATGGGGGAAAAAAGTAAGAAAATTAATCTTAGAAATACATACAGTATAGTAGTCGAACCATTGTGCTTCAGGGAAGTACACAGTCACAGATCTTGCTCCCTGTAATTGGTATAAAGAGATTAAAGTATTTTTTCTTTTTGCATTTCTGATATTACATTAACTTTATTATATTTGTGCATGGAGAGATGTATGCTGAATATTCTAATAACATCAAATCTTGGATATTATGGCTGAGTTATTGTCATAGCAGTGGACTAGTGCTGGCTAATCTATAATACTGAACAGACAAGCCTATCCTGTTTGGGGGGTTTTACTGCCATTCTGTGGGATGAGTCAATGTTACATGATAATTTCATTCTAGTACATAGCTCTAGGTCTTGCAAATGTAACTGGCCAAGGTGCACTCCTCCAGCAGCTGAGCAGCCCCAGTGGGAGCTATGGCAGCCTCTGCAAGCAGGAGGACATCACTGCTCAGTGCCTCTTGCACCATTCTTGTGGCAAAACAGGCAGAGAATAAACTCTGGCACACAGAGGATACACAGATCCTTCTCATCTTGTAAACAATTTAAAGTTGCAGATAAGTAATAATAAATAATAAATGCTTTGCTAATTGCACAATTACTGTACTTCGTTTTGCAGCATGTGTTGTGTCATATCGCTGCAGGGATGAAATCACGCTAAAGGCACTTAGTATTAATAACTCCAGGAACAGTTGGAATCAAAACATACTTCCATTTTTGTCACAAGTTGCTTTTCTCACAAACAGATTAATCTTTATTATCAATGCCGATTTCTGCCCCTTTGCAGAATCATGGTTTAGCCCTGAGGACTACCCCAGGGAGTTTGCAGAGCAAAAACACTAAAGATGAAGGAGAAGAGTTAAGGCTAAGTCACCATTTGATGTTTTAGGGATTTTAGATATATGAAAAACCCTATAAAGTCAAGACACTTCTCTCTCCATCATCTTTTCTCTGCAGTATATGACAAATCTGGATATTCTGGTCTGAAGAATAGAGTGCAACCATCATCTGCATCATAATGGTTTCAKGGTCAGGCTGGATGGGGCTTTGAGCAACCTGGCCTAGTGGGAGGTGTCTCTGACCATGACGGGGGCTTGGACCTAGATGATCTTTAAGGCCCCTTCCAACCCAAACTATGTGATGACTCTATGATTCCATGAGCCTCACTTTCATGACTCCCTAAATAACAAACCAGTGTGAAAGGCAGTTCCCCATTCTATTTTTTTTTTATGTCTCACTTGCTCTCATCCTAGGACTCAAGGGGCGAAGGGTAAATCATCCCTGACCCATTTTTTCTACATAAGCAGATGCCACGCTGCAGTGTGACACAGTCACTGCTGGCCCACGCTGCCACAGTGCAGGGTTCCCTGCTCACCTCTGCCCCTGCCCTGCCAGCTGGCACAGCCCTGGCTGCCAGCTCTCACCCTGCCAGACCCAGCTAAGTGCTGCCTTCAAAGTTCTGCTTCCCTCATCAGGCCACAGGCACACAGCCTTCCTTTTGTGCTGCACTCATTAAAAAAAAATCAGAAACTCCTTATCTTGACCCCCTATCATTTTATAGATCTTTATAATGTTCCTTTTCATTCAGTTCTTTGCAGGAAGCCTCCCTGGATTGTCACTCCTTCATGAGAAGGTTTTTCATTCTTTTTTTTCCACATATTTCATCATCTTGCTGGTCTGAGACCCTGTGAAATCTCCTTGTTACTCATCAGCTATTAGAAACCTGTGGGAGTCTGAAGATAAAGGACTGATGAATGAAGTGCCTCAGTGGGGTCAGAAATGGTTTTAGATGCACAAATAAGAATTTTGTATTAAATTCACAGAGACAAAAGGGTTGGTTAAAAAAAAGGTGACTAACAGTGGCCTGTTCATATGTTTGATCATCAGCAACAATTAGAAATATCTCAGATATTCTGGCAGCATGCTGGTTGCAAATAGCACTAGAATACATCCCATGCAAATACTTAGATCTGCTCAGACACACCTTTCTTGTGCTGACAGCAATTAGGGATGGGCAAGGAGGGAAACACACCCTTCCTCCAGCCAAGCAGCATGAGTTGAACCCAGCACTGTGCTCAGCACAGCAGAGGAAAATGCTGCTTTTTAAAACCTGCCCTGTTAGCAGCTAACATTACCATTATTGTTTCTATAATGACTGCCTCTCCTACAATGCTGGGAAACTCCGAGCACAGCTCTTGAGATGCTGCAGTTCCAAAACACTGTGGGTGAGCTGTAATATGGAAACCAGTTTGCTTTCATATCTGTGTGTTTCTTCCTAGCTTGACAATTACTGCTCTGTGTGTGTCCTTGGAGACTGCTGCCAGCACAATAACAGGAACACGTGAGGAGCAGCATCCAGCCTCTTTACATCCATTCCTCTCCTGGAGTAGAAGGGAAAGGCTGTGCCCTCACTTTCATCCTCCCACTTCAAGGACTGAGAAGTTCTGTAGTGTGTGTGCTGCTCAGAAATGTGTCCTGCAAGCTTTGACAGTGGAGAGTAGAAGGGATGGATATGAGCAAACATGCTCTGAATGTCATCCAATGCCCTAAGCACCATTGTTTCTTTTATTCCAGTACAATGACATTTTTAATTACTGTACTTGCCTCTTCGAGAACAGGAGCAATCATAAAGGCAGGTCCCCAAAGGAAGGCAGTATCTATTCCATGAGTCTCTGGATCAGAGGTAAATCTATTTTGAAAGTAAAATACACAATGTTAATTCACATTTCAATAGAATTTGACAAATATTTTGAAATTACTCACTGTGACAAGAAATCTCCTCATGGTATCCTTCAACACAGCCAAATATTTTTCCTGATTGAGGGAATGCCAAAAGCTGTACAGAGACTCAGATATTTCAGTAGCATCTACCATCCCAGAGCAGACCAGAACTCTAATAAAATGATGACGCTGATTTCTTTTCAGAACAGTAATAGTGGGAAAACAACTCACTTAATTTCTGTTCAGTGGGCTGAGACTTCACTGTGTGAGCCAATGAGCAGGACAGGGGCCAGGCCCAGGAGAGGGAACACAAAGGGAAAACACTGTGCTCTAGGATCTAAAGTATTTGTGAAAATCCTTAAATTTGGCTTCCCACACCTTTCACAGATTTACATTTGAAATAATTTGCCAGACAAACACAAAGCAACACTCATACATATTGTGCATTTTAGCTGCCTCTCCTGAATGGATGAAAAACCTATGGAATTCAGTCCATTTTATTCAATGCACTGAAGTTGTTTTAGATTCTGATCATGTTCTCCAGAATGCTCACAGTCATATTTGCCTGGCATCACCTGCCTTCTCTTGGGAAGAGAGCTCTATTCCACCATGCATCAGCTAATGAAAATATTGACTAGCACCTAGCAAAGGAGAGATCCTTCCTGACTGAGGAGCATCCAACATAAAATCCTTGAGAATTTAAATAGGTTTTCAATCATTTGTAAGTCTGTTCCTGAGGAAATAATTAATGGATCCTAGTTCTTATAAGAATGTCACTTGCAGTGTGAATCAAATCCTCCTAAAATCAAGGTACCTTGTACCTCCTGACTTCTGCTACTCCTCTGCCCCCTGCCTCTCCAGCACCCTGCTGCCTTGTCAGAGATTGCAACTGGTCTGGTTTTAATTAATTTTTGACAAATTCACATTGGCTATTGAATATTTAGATATTATTCTCTCAAGACATATAAACTCCTTGTTTAAAAATTCATTTACTGTGTGTGTTTCACTGCCTTGGCAGCTGCCCCTGTCTGCAGCCAGGTCTCTGTTGAACGCTGACTGCAGCAGAGTGGCTCAGTGTCGGTGCCCTGCTCTGACACTGGCTGCTTGGGGCAAAGGCACACACTGCACCCAGCCAGGCTTACAGAAATTTACCCAAATGAGCAAAGATTACTGCCAATAAAATGACACCTATTGAGTGCTCAGATTCCTAAAATATGGCAAACTTAAGGGAGTACATGGAACTAAGGAAAAAATGTTCTTGAAGGCATGCCTTGGGCTCTGTTTGAAAAAAACCCTCAATTTGTTGAAAATTTCTTTTTCTGTCTAGAACAGTATATCCAGTAGTATCCTTTCCATACTTGACTGGTGTGCACTTTAGTGTTACCTCAGTTTAATTTGCAAAAAATGCCTTACCTTTTAACCAGAATGTTTCTAACCTAAAGGGAAAAAGAACATTAAATAGCCCATGACATAGCCTGCACCAATGAAATTAAATCGTTGCAGAGCTTCAGGCTTTCATACGTGTTATTTGCACTGCTTTTGCTCAAGATTTCATGTAAAGCATTCTGAAGGAGAAAATTTTCCAAAGGCAGGTAAAAAACTAATTAAAAGATGAGGACAGGGAAACTAAACCTCACTTGGATTCCTGCTTCTTCCAAAAAGAAGAAATGAGTTGCTCCAAAATTCTGAGTTTAATTTTCTGAGTGGCTTTTCAGTCCGTATTTATTAATCTCTGCTTGCACCTGCTTCTCAAACATCTCTACCTCTGCTTTCTCTGTGCAATTTGTGGACACAGATGTGGGTTTCACGGATAGTATGTAGATGCAAGTGCTAAATTGGAAAAAAAACCAAATGCTATGGATGATTGGATTCTCTGCATAAGGCCTTTTGGCATTCTGGATCAGAATACAGATTTAATTGATTTCATTCAAATATAGAATTTTGATTCCTATTTTTGAAACAAAAAACAACCACACATTTGCCTAAGATTAAACATTTTCAGAATTTTTCTTTCTTAGGTTTTCTTTTTCCCCCACTGGAAACAAGTAGAGGTTTTATATTAATGGAAATTCATTGAATATATTAAGAGTTATCTTTGTACATATAACTTGATTGATTTAATTGTTCAACTATTCTTTTAAGAGAAGCATGCAATAATAATACTATGACTATTCTTCTAAGGATATAGACTAGTATACACAGAAGAGCTCAACTACTTTGGTGAGCATATTATCATAAAAAAGAGAATCCAAACTTACTCATGCATCAGTGAGCGCGCCACGGTGCCTCCATTAACGTGGGACTCGTAGAACAGGGTGTACAAGTATGGCAGCAGTGAGTATCTGATCCGAAGAGTAGCACGAGAGATCTTGGCAAAAGCATCTCCGAACACCGCTGGGTCTTGTTCCTGTTAAGGAAAAGCTTGGATTTGTACTGAGCATTGGACCAAACTCAGCAGACAACCTGTGTGCAACATAAGGAGAGCTGTGGCTGACAGGATGCTAAGGAAGTGAGCATTTAAGTAAGAAAATGTTTTCATTTGCAAACTGCAGGATGTATTAAGGACAACATCCATTATTCCCAAATTAACATTTGTACAGAATTTTCAACTTGAAAAATTCCAGTGGTTTCCAATAGATCAGGCCCCACCACAACATATGTGAGCTCTCTGCAAACACCCCTAACCCTCTGACGGGAGGGCAGCTGGGGCTCCATGTCTGTGCTCAGGAACAGATACCCTGCCTCTGGAAATTCATTTATCCTGGAGAGGCAAGGACATCTCAGACAAAGGAGGTGAAACACAGGAAAAAACGAAGACTGATAATATGCAGATCAAAGTCAAAAGCATGGTTATGTTGGCCACGAACATAAAGGCAAATCTACTAAGAAGAGTAAACTCATAGCCCGGCTGAAGTCAACAGGAGTTGCCAAAGTCACTGTGTGTGGTACAGAAAACATCTCATCTATTCAAAGAAATTTGATTTCTTCTCCTGTGTGGCCACTTTTAGGATGCCCTGACTGACAATGCATCAGGAGTGCCCCTCAGCTCCTCGCTGCCAGCAATGCTGTCCTGCGAGACTGCATCCCCCATCAAGAGAGCAGGTTGGAGCAGTCTGTCTGCATTCACTGTGTGGTTCTGATCTTACTCCAAGGCAACCTTCACTCTCCCCTGGGATGGGATGCAGAGCATGCAGCCCAGGGCAGTGCTGATATGGGAGAGAGCTACATCTCCTTTAATTCCTCCTGTCCAATCTCTCCAGTGCTAAACAGCCAACTAACGAATCACATGGCTCCCTTCCTCCTTCACCAAATCTTATCATAGTACTCAATTTTCTCATTAAAACCGAAGGCTATATGATGAATTCCAAGGATAATGAAACATAAAAGGAACAGAAGCAGCAAAGCTTTTTATATTATCTAGTGCTTTTCAGACAAGAAGCATATTAATTAATCTGTTTGAAATCCCCAATGAATTAGGCAAAGTGGATATTTAAGATTTTATTTTAACACTAACTTAATTAAATTCAATATTTAAGTAAAATTTCACCATTATTATGTTTACGTCAGAATTAGTCACTAAGAATACTCCCTGCTGGCTCTGAGCTCCAGTGCATCCATCCATTTTGTCAAAAACAGCACTGTATTTTTGCCAGTGTTCTAACACTGTACAAACACTGCCTAATTTCACAAAAAGCCAGTTGGACTTCTTAGGTGATGCTGAGTCACCCAAAATGCCTGTTCATTTCTTTCTGTGAATGCAGTGGTAGAAAATATTTAGCAACAGCAACAGCGTTCACCACATAGACATTTTTTTCCTCAGGAATCTACAGGCTAATTCCCGACCCTCTTAACGATAGCCCTGTATTTTATTATTCCTGCATTTGCCCAATTGCTGGACATCCATCACATGATCATGCAGAGAGAGACAAAGGTCTTCCTGGGAGTGTAAATATTGCAGCATTTTGATGATGCAACCTCAAAGAAACTGAAGATTAGCAAATAACCTGAGCTCCAGCATTGCACAGATCAGTTTACAGAAGGAAAAAAACCCAAACATTCATTGAACCAGCAGAACCATTTCATTATGGCTGCAGACAAACACAGCATAATTACAAAAGCTGCAAGACCTTCAGACTTCACAGCTAGAAACAAACCTGATACTTCTTTATGTATGCAAAAAATCTTTAAAGGACTTTATAATGTTGAAACCATGGACTGGAGCTGCACTTTTTCATCTGTCTCATGGTCTCATTAGTCTTCTGTAGTCTCGGTTGCCTCATGGCTGATAATGCTGATGCTATTGTTGCCTCTCTTTAGAATTCTCACGTTTGTAACTTGCTTTAAACTGCAAGGATTATATATAAGGATCTCTCCCCATCCTGCAATACTTATTGTAATTACAGAAGTACTGAAACAAAAACTGTAGCAATTGAGGGAGTATGAGGATACATGGACATTCAGTTGCTCTTAAATAAAACCTAGGCTTCAGCAGGTAAAAGATGAAACACACAAATTTTACCAACAGATTGAGAAGACCAGCGTTTCTATGTTATCTTTACATTATGGATGAGAAAAATCTACATTTCTCTGGGTAATTCCTGCTCTCAGTGCAGCACTCCTTTTCACCCACTGCTCCAGTTTAGCCAAGAACAGCAGGTCAATTTCTGAGCGAGTAATACAAATCACTGTCCACATAACTGCAATGGTAGGCCAGAGCTTTATGTAACTTTGTTTACTTACACTGTTGCCCTCTGCATTGTGATTCCTGGAAAATGGATAGAAAGAGCCGAGCTGCATCCAGCGCAGGCAGAGTTCATAGGTAGTGTTGTAGTTAAACCCACAGATATCAGCACCAATCTAAGGAAAATAAAATTGTTAATGTTTGTGATTGTCACTGCGGTTCAAAAATGAGAGACTAGAGAAATTTGCTAATAATTTTTGGAAAGAAATCCCTGTTTCTAATTAGTTTCTAAGAATGTGCCATAATGATACAAATTTTTCTGTGGCTGGGCTGTACTATCTCCTGTTTCAATAATTCTGCAAATTCTCGATCCCAACTTGCAAAACCAGAAATATATGATGGGGTCTTAATCACAGAATACATAATACAAAGAGATCTGTTTTGGATAGCATCCATTAACTCAATCTGAATCTTGCAGTGCTGTTTTTGCTTCCCTTCAGCAGCCAAGACTGACATTGAGCCTTTTAATCTGCAGTTCCTTATGCTGCAGACGCTGCTACTGCCGGCCACCTCAAGCAGCTTGTTTCAGAAAACATTTGAGTTAATTTGAAATGATATTGTGTATGAGCCAGCACCTGCCTAGAGGACACCAGACTTACAAAGGGAATGCCAAAGAGGTTGAATTCCAGGATCCCAACGACTGAGCGGCGCAGGTCCTTCCACTGAGAGAAGTTGTCACCCAGCCAGTGAGCGCTGTGCTTCCCGCTGCCAACAAATGTGGACCGGCTCAGGACAAACGGCCTCTTCCCAGTCGCCTGCTGGACAACACTGCAAAGGAATGCAACAAAACCATTGAAAACAAGAATGGTAACCCAAAGATCTTATCATCAACCTGAGCGTTCAGATGCAATTTTATCTGAAAGGGTATTATTCATGAAACAATTATTGTCATGATCCTTAGTCATATGAAAATGTGGCTACAAAACTGAAAATAAAAGCAAGTTTTACACAGTGGCCAAAATAAAAAAAAMCACTAAAATTTATCTGATTCACAAAATAATTTGTCTCAGGTATTTTTAGTCTTCCTAAATAATAATTTGTGTTTAATTTATTCTCAGCARTGTCTCAAAATGAAAAATCAAATCATAATTTCCTTTCTATATTAGTACATTTAATTAAGTATCCAATGGATTCCTAAAAAAGAATATAATAGGCATTTTTTCAACATAGGATTTATTTAGAGATTAAAACTGGAATTAAAAGCAAAAAAACCCAATAAAACACAAAAAAAACCAAAAACCCAAAACCACACAAAAATATAAAAGTTATATCTAAATATCCTATAAAAAATAAATAATCAATATAGAATACATTGTAATCATTCAAAATGCCACCCCATCCTTGTACTATTTTCTCTGGTTTTCTGACTTTTTTGTCCTGTCTTTTCTCACTACAGAATTACTGGTGCAATGAATTTATCTCTGTTTTTKKAAAATTATTTTGCAGCATCACCAGAAAATCAAGGAATACACCTTATTTACAAATCTATTASAAAATTCCTCAGCATAGGATCCTTTCTGTACATAGTTATAAACTGCAGTATTATATATTGCAGGAACTCAAATTCAACCCTGCTTTAATATAATTTGGGCAACACAATTTAGATTTTCTGGGAAATTCTAGCATGAAATATTAATCATGTTGACCACCATCAACTTCCTCCTCCCTTTTCCTAATGAGATTTCATCAAGAGCTCTTTCACCCATATTCTTAATGGCCCAGTGCTTTCTCTTAAGTCTGTAATGGCACAGAGACTTTAAAGTGCTTCAGGACTGTTTCTGAAGCAAAAAACTCAGCAACAGCTTCCATGGAACACTGAATGTATTAACCCTAGGGGCCACATGCAGCAAGAAGTGCAGATCTGGAACCCTGGGGGACCAGGGTTCTGGTTTGTTCTGGTTTGCAGGTGCACTTTTGGGTCAATAACTGCACAAGACTCCATGTGCTTTGTAAAAATGTTTTTTTGGAGCCTTTCACAGATGTCTTGAGCAGGAGTGCTCTCCTCTGGCTGCCTTTGACTCCATTTGCAAATACAGGTGCTAATGAGAGCAATATCAGATCAACTCAACTATGATCCAGAGCTGCATAAACAATTTGGAACAAGTAATTTATTGAATAATTTCAGTCTTCCACGAACCATTGCAGAACAGGTCCTAATGTTGTCAAATGTATTGGCTGATTTAAATTATTTACAGAATATCATGCGCAAATAACTCTTGGCATTAAGTTATGCACAAACTGATAGCTGCTAGTTTATACATTCAAATTCAAACCATTTGACACAGGCCAGATGACACATTTCCTATTCTCTGTCTGCCTTAGAATAATTCTTAGAATTGTTCTTTTATGCAATTATAAAGTTGTCATTCATTTTCATCCAATATCCTGCAATTGATGCTGGGTGCTAAATATTCCCGTCAGTAAATTTAATTTAATATATTCTTTGTGAAGAGCAAACGCAGGAAGGATATACAACCAGCCTTGAAAAGAACTGCATTTGAGAAATCYAAATGAATATGTATGAAAAATACTTCACCAAAGGTTCCCAGCAAAATCAGCTTCTGCATACACTTTTGGTGGTCTTCTCCACATGTGGCTGAGCAAAGTAAGTTTCTTCTGTAAGGAGCCCTGGAAGCAAGTGCTTGAGGAAAGGGGAAGGTTCACAGCCTTGGGGAAGGCTGGAGGAGCTGTGCAGTGATAACTGATCCAGGGGCATTGGTCTGGAGCAGCACAGCCAGGACAGTGTGGGCACTGAAGGGGCTGGGGCAGGTGTGCCTGCACACAAAGCTTTTCCTGCTGAATTCACTGAGTTTGTCTCAGATGATTGATTTTGGTGGTACAGAGCTTGAATAAAGCTAAAAAAACAGCACAAGAAGATGGAAAATCTGAAGGCTCTATTTGCAGTGCTGCCAAAACAGTATTTGGTTATGTGGGCTCCAGTGTGCAGAGAACAGACTACAGAGGAGAGAGCAGTGTTGGGAGGATCTCTTCAGAGATTGAGGCATAGGGGCCCAAACACCACAGTAAGAATTCCAGCTTTCAAGGGCTTTCTGTTCTTTTTCTCAAAAGCTGGACTGTGCTTCAGCCAGGCCCATAAGAGCTGGCAAACCACTTCTGGATTTTCCCAGTTTTTCCCTTGCTCYGGGCTTGGCATATAAAATACAAGGACATCAGCACCAGAATTAGGCTCATTTAACCATGTCCTCTGGATGCTGTCACAATCCAGCTTCTGAAAAAGAGTGCTAAATGCTGACACTGGTCACACATGGACCCCTGCTTTGGTACTTGCACTGTGTGCAAGTTGCCTATGTTTTAGCTCAATCCCTACTGAAAAAGGCATGATTTGCCCATTTCATTGAATCCAACAGCTACTTTCCACAGCAACAGCCTGCCTGCATAAGCTGCTTTTGAATGCTTCTCAGCTGCAAAGTGAGTTTTACAGCAGCTGACAGCAACTGTGCTGCAATGCAGCTCTGCCCTCCTGAACCGACTGAGCCCTAAGCCAACCTGCARAACGCTGCCTGCCAGGAGCCACAGGGAGCTCCAGAAGCAGCCAGGGGACCTGCACAGTCTGGATTCTTCACTGACAGTGACAGAAACTACCCTGTCACAATAGTGAAGGGACAGATAAATTCCCCTGGTATCACAAAARGCTGCTTCTGCTGCAGCTGCTCACGAGAAGCTCTAACAGAGCACAGGAGCATCTTGCTCTAGGTACACAAAAGCAGCAGCTGTAAAGTTAGACCCTACACATCCTGATTTAGCCAAGGAAAGTAAAACTATAAGATTCTGTTCCTTCTTCCAAGGTTCTCTTTTCTTGAAACTTCTTACTAAATGGCAAACAGTAAAATGAAACATGGGTCTGTTTCTTACTGTATACTATTACAGATTTTCCAGGTAATATCAGTGGCTTTTAGAACACATTTTAATCACCTGAAATCTAATTTGAAATATTTAGGAAACTTACTTGAAAGTTGGTTCTGTCTGTGACCAGCCAAAGAGAGAGTGTGTGTTGTAATGCTCCCCAAGGTAAGTTTTGGAGTCAGGGCACAGTGTCTTTTCCGACAGGGAACGATCAGAGATGGCTGAGAAAGAAACAAACTACTGTAAATTCACATACACCACAATTCAAATATCTTCACATTTCTATGCATTTAGGGGTGAAAACACCAAAAGATTGGGGAAGAGGGAATGCTGAAGTGCTGGACCTGCACTGATTTGAGGTTAGCACCTTGCTATGAATACCTGCTTGCAGACAGGCATGTGTCCTTCAAGAAGAGGAGAGAACTGAGTAAACTCTGATAATTAATTTCAAGTTCTATGCCAAATAATTGAAAACATCTGTACAGGTGTAACATTTCAGTRAGTAATAGTCAGAAAGAAAATTTCTGCACTGCTGAATTGAGAACGCACCTACATATTATTTTACACAGTGACAAATGTTAATTGAAACAAAATTAGCATAGATGCTGCCTGGTCTTTGATCCCATAYTAAAGAGATGCTGGCTAAGCCCATTTGGGAAAAATTGTTCGTCCTCGTCTGATAACCACCATAAAAATGCCACATGAAGTTCGGAAGGAATTGGACAGGAGAGATGTTTATACAATGTATTTATTTTAAGAGATGGAGTCAACAATGTTATAAAATTCTCTTGAAACAAAAAAGCAGGTAGATTCTCAAATATTCTTCTTTTGCATTCTTAATTAGGTGCATGCACTACCGTAATACTGTAAATATTTCTCCATGAACAAGCAATCTYCCTGCATGGTTGCAGTTCATGATCACAACTTCCCTGAACCTGTAACCCCATTAGCCTCTCTGCTCTGCTGTGCCACTTCAGCTACAATCCTTGTGTTTGGATCTTCAGACACAAGGACTCCAGTGTRGGTGATCTACATCAGAAATTATGTAATTTATGGGCAATTTCCAAGTAACTTTGACTGATATGTCTTTGAAGAAGACACTAAGGTTCTGAGGAAAGTCACACTTAATGTCCCAGTGGCTCTTGGTTATTAGCCCCATAAATTTGAGGTGGGATAGGAGAGAAAATGCTACCACATGAATCATAGTTTCATGCTTCATTCTAATTGAGTATTTTGCATTCTGCCTCAGTAATACTGATTATTTTACAATTGCATATTAATCTTCAGTATAAAGTGTTTTATAGAAAATTGATTTGAAGGACATCTGTTTTTAGAAGTTCAAACCATGGTTACGTATAAGCATGGTTATAAAATTTATATCAGGAGATTGAAAGCTACATTGTCAAAAAGRCTGAAGCTCTGAGACTGGGACTTGCACTGATGAAATCACCTAAGAATAGTGAGCTCCCAAAACTCTGCTAACCCCAGGAAGTTCCTAATGTCTTGTTGGACTGAACAGCGTAGGTCACACCCAGTATCTAYACCAGTCAAGGGCTTGGACAGCTAAGAGCATGCACGCTGATGGCATGAAGAGAGATAAAAAGGAAAGCCTTAAAACACTCCTTCAAAACAGATTCCCTACACCTTGGAAAAAATGCCTAAGGCTCCTGGCAGCATAAGAGAGAGTAATACAAGGGAGGTCTCTGGGAATACCTTAGAGAGGCCTTCTGGTAGCTAAAGGGGCCTTAAAAGAAACCTGGAGAGGGACTTTTTACAAGGGCKTGRAGTGACAGSACAGGGGGTAATGGTTTCAAGAGAGTAGGTTTGTATTAGACATAAAGATTAAATTCTTTACTGTGAGGGTGATGAAACACTAAAACAGGCTGCCCAGAGTGGCTGTGGATGCCCCATYCCTGCAAGTGTTCAATGCCAGGTAGGAGAGGGTTTTGAGAAACCCGGTCTGGCATCCCTGCCCACTGTAGGGGGACTGGAACTAGATGGGCTGAAGGTTTCTCCCAACACAAACCATCCCACGATTCCATATTATTCYAAGGCTGTGAGTCACAAGCAGAAATAGGGGCGTACGGGCATGAGTCAGAGAAACTGGGCTCAAAACACATCTGTCCTCAGCATCTCTCAGTGTCCTTACACACCACGGAGGCCTCTGGGTCTGAGTCCTTTCTAGTGGCTCAGAGCTCAGTGCTCATCTTCACAAAGCTCAGCTGCATGGCTCAGAAGCCACTGCATGGGGTTCAGTCTCAGCCCTTGATTCATAAGGTAAAG
Organism: Malurus melanocephalus; assembly: GCF_030028575.1. NCBI lineage: Eukaryota > Metazoa > Chordata > Aves > Passeriformes > Maluridae > Malurus > Malurus melanocephalus. The sequence continues at coordinate 614,903 of NW_026623350.1, read as the reverse complement.
GGAGCTCTGCTGTTTTGGCCATTTTCCCCTCACCTATCTTTTGCAGCTTTGAAAGCTGACAAAAAAATGAAGGTAATTTAGGCAAARGTGGAAATTCTCATCAGTTCCTGGGCTTTGGTCGAGACCAAAGGTCCAGTATGCAGTGATGACCCCACAAAGAAAGCAGACACCAAAATCATAATTAAAAGCTCTGCTTCTGCTTTCAAAAATTTTCAATCTCTTTATCATATTTTGTCACGCTTCTGTTATGTTTATGTTTCTCTTATATTCAAAGTAAAAAAGTATTGCAATTTAATAAAGAAAATTCAGAATTCACATGACAGTATAAAAGCCTGAAGGGAAAAGGGGACATTTCCAATACTCCACTGTCAATAACTCAGTTTTTATCAACTTCCTGCTGCGTATTAGCATTGCTCAGGCAGCTGGGCTTTCCTGGGGAAATTGGCTGGATTAAGTCCCAGGAGCACTGTCAATAATCACAGGTATCCATGRCTTTCTGGGGAAGACCAAACATATCATTAACTCAGCTACTGGAAGAGGTTTTCCCCTTCCTGTTAGTCTCCCATAGGCTTAGGCATTTTAAAGCTTATTTTAAGGCCATTTCTACTAACACAGTGAAAATTCCTAAGAGAAAGGGAATATATTTAACTAAGGCACCAGRGAGAAGCCATCTCCCTTGCCATAGTTTGTGCAGAAGGCAGAAGCTGCCCATCTCTGACACTAGCAGTGGCAAGGCAGAAGGGTTACTCCTTCCATAAGTCTCTAGCTGAGTTTCAGTACATAGGTATCTTGCCCATTTTTTGATGTGTACCAACTGCTCAGAGAATTGCAGGAAAGGTCATTTTTCTAGTCCTTTCAGGAGGAAAGAGGAAAGGGATTGTTTTTGATATCCATCAAAGCTGAGCTACTGGAGTCTTGAACAAATACGTAATTGACCATACAGAACAGGCAGGAAGAGATGGAAAATGAGAGAATGGATTCTCCCCACCCCACCACACCACCCCCCCACAAAATACAGCCTGTCCAGGTTTAAAACAAACAAGAAAATAGAAAAAACAAAAAAATGCTGACAATGAAATTATACTATTATACTTACTAGGAGTGTAAGGAGGGTTATTCATCTCATTATCAGCACATCCAGGATAYTGTCCTCTCATGAAATTGGATGGTTCGTTCATATCCTTTAATAAAGAGAGTAAGACATGTGAAAATCTTAATTTTCAATTTTTTTTTTTTTTTAAGAAGGGAGGGCAGATATAATGCAACATACAATCCAGATCCCRTCGTAGTCAAGGACATCCTTAAACTCCAGACACAACTGGGTCCACCACTCCACTGTCCTGGGGTTRGTGTAGTCAGGAAACACAGAATCACCAGGAGGCCAAGCCTAGGGGTTACACATGTAAATCTTGGTTATTTTCTCATTTCTCTTACACTGCTGCTTTATTGTTTTGAAGCAGCACTAGACCAAATGCATCACAAAATTAAAGAACCCACCTGCCCGACAGCAGGAGTTACGCCATCAGAGTTGTTCACCCACACTCCCATTTCCTGGCCGAGTTCATAAGCTCTGTAAGTGCCTGGCTCCTCATCCTTGGTTATGAAAGGGTCCTGAAAACAGCAATCACACTTCCTTTATTGAAATCCCAGAAGTAACAATTACTCTTCTATTTGTATATTTTAGAAAAATTTGTGGATTATGTTCTTAATGCTGACTGCAAAAATATTTGAAGAAAACAGCATTAAAATTTAATAAGAGTTGAGAGCACATAATAATTTAGAAAAAGTCATTAAGGTTATGTCATGAGTATTTCTTGTGGAAAGCAAAAGCAATGAGAAATTATTAAATACCCTCATGTTGATTTTTTGTGAGAGTTTCTGTGTTGAAATTATTTCCGAGAGGCACTAGATGCTACTGTCCCCCCACCAAGGTCTCTGCTGTGGCTTGGTTCTACACTGGGCATTACCACACCTGATCACCTCGGGGTTTCCTCCGAGACAATCCTTATTCCAGCTGTCCAAGCATCAAAAGCTCAATGCTGGAATAATTAAAACTTTTCAAGGGGCTTGAAGTTGGGCACATCCAACCTCACAAGGGCCCTGTTAGCCCTCCATTCCAAACCGATGCTGCACAACGGTGTTTATGCCAGTCTGATGCAGAATAATCCAATTCACACCTGCCTGTGCAGCCTTACAGCTCTGGTCTCCCCAGGCACGATGGCCACAGCATTTTACACCCCATAGCTTGGCATTCCTGTCCCTTTTCACTGCTTGGGGGGGTCACCACCTCCCACTGCAGCCAGTGATATTGACMCTGACAACTTCTCTGCTCAGGATGGCCATCAGTAGCCACCAAGCTCATCCAAAGGGAGCCAGATCAGCTCCTGGGAATGATAGAAGCCCACCATGCTGGAAAGGAATAAAGTTAGGAATATTTTCAGATACCAGTGAATGAAGAGAGACTCTGCAACTCTGCTCAGCAGTCAGCTGCAAGCAAAAGGAGGCAAGTGCACTTTGCACTTACCCAGTGCAAAGTGGGAGCAGCTATCTGCTTTGTGTTTTTTRAAACAGATTGCAGCCATTTTAGAAGGGAATTCTTTACTTTTTTTTTACTTTTTTCTTAGAAAATCTTATTTCYTCTGGCTCTGCTTTAGGAAAAACCTTTCAGTTATGAAACACTATGGAGAAAAACAGCTTTGAAACAATTGTTCCCTTCATTTATAGCTTGTGCAATAATTTAAGTGAACTTTGATCAAAATGTGACAGAAGTCTAACTAACAAATGTCTTGAGAAGAAAAAAAATCAAATCCCAAGTGGTAAGTTGCTTTAAAGGCTTGTTTTAAAGCTCATTTAAATACCTGAATTAATTGCCTGATTTACTTGTGAGCCCTCTGGTAACTATAGCCCTGGTGAGACAAGTATATTCTTCCATGCTTCAACAAGAAAAGCTACAGCTAAATCCRTGCGTTAGGTGCAAAATTCTGTTTAACTATCTAGCTCTGGTGTCACCTCCATAAGGACTGTAAGTGTCCATTACATTTTTAACTTGTTCAATAGTCCAAATCAGCAAAAGAGAAAACTGTCCATCTGCAATAATTATCTTRTAATTGTGGTAAAGATGTCTCTCAAGGGACTTGAAGGCTAGAAGAAGTCAGCTTAATTAGCTACTAATCCAAATTTATGGCTTCCTTCAGTGGAAAGGTTACTCCAGTGCATAAATCTAATATATTATGCAGGTTTAGTATTGCCCTAAAGAGAACAAAACCTCTCCATGCAGGAAAGGTTTGTTTGTAGGGAAGGAGTTTTCATGCCTGTTAAATCTTCCCTAACTCATCTTTTTGGCATCTTAGAGAAGAGGTGCTGAGCATCCTTAACCCCAAATGACTGCATAAAGACCTGGGAGCACCCAGTGCTTACCCAGACTGATGCACTTCCACCTCCAGCCCCAAACATAGATTTTGATGCACATCCATAAAAASTCATCTCTGCAAATTTTAGCCTCTACAGCTCACAGGCTGGATTTTAAAAGTTTAAGGATACCAAGCATTATTTTGAATCATGAGCACGTTGCTCTTGACTTTTGTCACTCATGTCATTCCTAGCTGTTTCTATTTCTAATATGCTTTAATAGATGGTATACAAGCCCTGTGGCTGAGGGTCAGCTCAGCCTCACCCATCCCTGATGCATCARTAGGGTCTGTTCACAGCACCCACCTGGGAGGGACTCTGGCCCCAGCAGCTTTCTGCTGCTCAGCTCGCCTTGCAGGCAGCTTTACCCTAATGCTTGCCTCAAATCTATCCTGCTGCAATTTAAAATGCTTTTCCTCTTATCCTRTCCCCAGTGGTCACAGAGAACAAACTGCAGCCTGTGTTGGGGAGTGGAGCCTTCCTAGTGCCAAGCTGCTGGGGGACCCAGGAGAGCAAGATCTTGTGAATTTATCAAGGGATTTTATTTAATTTCTTAATTTATTTAAATCTTTACTTAAATTTCAATTAAATTGGTCTCCAGTTTCCTTGCAACCATTGGTGCTCACTTAGTTGTTGTGACAGAGTCATTTTGGCACAAGGACATATATGGGGAAGTGCTGGAGAGAAACAGCAAATTTTGTTGGAAAAATTTACTGGGGAAGATGGAAAACTCCTATTTTCACTTCTATCCAAATCAATTCATTTGGCCATATGCCAATTTTGGTTAGAGGTTCAACATATATTTTCCACAAATTTTCATGCAAGTCATCATCTCTCACAGTAATTTAGATAAAAAGTAAGTACAAGGCAACATGAACTGTAGTTAGAAGCTTCCCGACTGATTAGAAATAGATTTTTTTCCACTAYTGAGCTATTTTTTATGTGTATTAAATTAATTTGTTCATTTTCAGGGAAAGAATTGCATGAAAGCAATCCTGTGTCAACTAAGAGGCAAAATTTCTCATAACTGAGTGGGGAAAAAGTGACAGACAATTAATGTTTTGGTATTAGAGATGGAACTGGCACACAGACATCAAATAAAGGCAACACTTTTAAAATTAAATCTGTGATAAATTGTTCTTCAGCGATTCTCAACAAATGAGAAAATGAAAAATCTGCTGCAACATGTGTTAGCACCTAGGTACTGCTATGAAGACTATGCTGTGAATAGTTCTTATAAAGGGAGAAATAATTAGTAACATCATTAATTTACCAGAATCACAATATTGTGCTTTCCTTTCTTCTTCATGTCCTTCATGAATTCTGGCAGACCRGCAAAATTCACTTTATCATAGGTGAAGTCCAGGCGACGTTCCATGTAGTCAATATCATAATGCTGGACATCCTAAACATTATTAAAGTAAAAAATTACATTAATATTTCATCCAGCTCTGGAGTTCTCAGCACAAGGAAGACATGGAGCTGTTGGAGCAAGCCCAGARGAGGGCAACAAAAATGACCCAAGGGCTGGAGCACCTCTGCTATGAGGACAGSCTGAGACAGATGGGGCCTGGAGAAGASAAGGCTCCAGGAAGAACTTACTAAAGAATTTAAATACCTACAGGGGGCTTATAAGGAAGTTGGAGTCAGACTTTTTTGTAGGGTCTGTAGAAATAGGACAAAGAGTGATGGTTTTAAACTAAAGGAGGGTAGATTCAGACCAGATATAAGGAAGGAATTTTTTACAATGAGGTGGCTGTCCAGAGAGATGGGGAATGCCCCATCCCTAGAAACATCCAAGATTAAGCTGGATGGGACACTGAGCAACCTGATTTAGTTGAAGACATTTTTGCTTATTGCAGAGKGGTTGGACTAGATGGCCTTTAATGGTCTCTTCCAACTCAAACTATTGTATGATTCTAAGACTGAAGCGTTTGATACAGAAATCAGAATGTAYGCAACTGTACTAAAAAGCAACTCACGTATGTAATGAAACCTAAGAGGTTGTCATTGTAATCCTAGCAATGGACTRCATGGAAATGCAGAAGTCCTAGTTTAGCAACTGTTTCACAGTGATCTGCAGCAGAAGTACCATTATTTATTTTTAAAATGCTAGCAYCCCATACCAAATCCACACCAGAATTGCCTGCAATGCAGCCAAGAGCAGCACTTAAACCTCATGTTCAAAGCCAACTTTAAACATTCTTTTAAGCATTAGAAAGGTATTACATGCAAAGCTACTACTTAAGATTATGAATGCCCTTTTATCCTACAATTCTCTTTGTAAGAATTACTTTTCCTCTATTATAGTTTTATTCACCTCACTTCAGACTGTAAGGTTAGCATAGACAGTGACAAATTCACACTTACGTATGGGATGTCGTAGCGTTCCATGCGGTCGGCAGTTTCCTTCAGGACATCGAGGCTGTTGTAACCCCAGCGGGAGAGGTGGAATCCCAGAGACCAGTAGGGTGGCATGTGGGGGCGTCCAATGGCCTGCAGCAGGAACCAGCAACAGAGAAATGCAAGGGGTGAGATGGAGAGAAGTTATTCTGGAACACCGGGTGAGGCTTCCAGATCATTTAAGCCACAAAGATGGGGGCACAGGCATTGCACCCCCGTTAAACACCCGCTCCTTTCTCCGAGCGCCTCTYGGTGCAGCACGCTTGGTGATTCTCCTGGCCCCTCACAGAGGCTCCAAGCAACACTCACACTGAGCAGCACTTCTGATAACACCCCCGGGGAAGACATGTGTGTAAAAGCCAGGCTAATGTCAAATGTGGTCTCAGCCTCTGCACAGCAGCAGGAACCCTCACTCACAGGGCACATGCCAGCAGAAATCCAGTGTGGACCCTCATGCTACCTGATCCACAGCAAGTCCACAAACCCCTTGGTCAGCAGAAGGCAAATCTCCAACAACACATAGCAATGTAAGCTTTGCAAACTTCTCTGGCCAGATCCAGCTGAACTAACTCATCGAGAGTCTGGTGTTTATTTGAGCTCTCTGAAGTTTTAATTATATTTACACACCAYCCTGATGAAATTCAGTTACTTATGGCTCACTACTATGATTGCTGGTCCACAGCTTTGTGTTGCCAGGCACTGACAACCCTCTTCAAGGTCAGAGTTACTGTTTGGTCCTGAAATTCTCAACTGAAACACAAAGTAATGAGTTAAATATGATTTTATAAATATTTGATTTCCACTGTCTGAACGTAATCCATCTGTAAATGGCATGAGGAAACTCAATTGAGAGCACAGGGAAGCAAGGCATCCTGCTCTGTTTCCCCCAGCGAGAGCTGCTGCGGTAGCCTGTGATGAGCAGTGGGTAATCACGATGTGTCTGTTCTACAAATGAGCTGAAATCTGGCTTTGCTTCATTAGGACACACCAGTGTTTTCTGGGGGACTTCTCTTGAAATSCTCCCTTCAGTTAAATCCAATGAAACTAACCTTTGATTTGTGTTTCTAACACCTTTGCAGGCAATACATGGAAATCTAGTAGCTAGTAAAGACTCATGACTTATTAATCAGCTGTAGCTATTGTCTTCCTTTGGCTAAAGGATTGTTCCTCCCTTATTTCCTTGTGGATCTCCACAGTTAGGTAATTATGCCAAGAAGTGAAAAMCAACAAAACTTGCATATTGGCAGCTAAACCCCATCTACTCTAAATAAATAAAACAAGGCAGTTCAGGCACTCTGTATCTATTGCATTGCTAAGCTCTCTGGAGATGCATTGCATGAAGGCACRCCTTCCTATGGGATTTTCTACAGGAAGAGACTGACCTGGGAAAGCAATGTTGAACTTGATATTGCTCTAAAATACATTAGTGATGCTAGTGCATCAGTACACGGATGTACAAAGTGCATCAGACAGAAAAGCACATTGGGAGAGAGGCAGAAAAAAGCCGAGGATGCTTTAATGCATCTGAGCTGTGGAACACGCAGGGTAAATTGCTTCCAAACAAGAAAAGCTTGGGAACACACAGTCAAACCTGAGCATTAAGCATTACAAATTTGGCTACAGCGTGCTTTCCCTTGCTGGGAGGCTGCTGTTTCACCTAAGCAAAAATACAAGGAGGCCAGAACAACTGGTGGGGTTAATGCTCTGGGTCTCTCCAGGAGGATACTGAAGCTGACCAGCTACTTGTCCCATCCCACCTTAACTTTCCTATTCCTCCTCAGCACCTACTTCTCCTCCAATTCAGCTGGAGGCTGGGCTCTTCAGATGAAGCCAGGGCAGCTCTCAGCAGCATGTTCCTGCAATGGAGGCACTCAGCTGTCACTGCAAGCTGCCGTGCCCTCGCCAGGAGAGGCCCTGGACAGGCAAAGCTGGTCCCCACCAAGTAGGGGGAGGCTGATGGGCAGAGATGCCATAATGGATCACCCAGACCATCTTCCAAGCTCTTCAGGGTTTTTCCATGGAGAGCTGAATGGGGCATGATGGGTCAGGACAATTCCCAGGCACCCTGTGAGCCAGCACCAAGGTGTCCAGGACAGCACAGCAAAGCCTCCAGGGCAAGAAGTCTTCTCTGTCACATCCACTCACCATGTTGGGGATAAATACATCTGAGGAGGCAGCAGAGCTTGTTTTAGAGCAGCAAAGGCTGCAAGATGAGCTTTGTGAACCCACCATTTTGTGCTCCTAAAGCAAATGCATATTTTGCCCTTGCTTTCTCTACTTTAAACAGAGAATGACCTCTACAAACAAGGTTAGAAACCAGACCAAAACAAAAAACTCCCTAATGAAATAAAATGTGTTGTGCACAGGCTTCTCATCTTGGACAAGAGAAATAGGGAAAACTGGCTGATAAATATTAATCCTGAAACTAAATGCAGAGCCCTGTGCCCTGGCAGGATGTCTGCATGGCATCTGCTGGCTCTTCCCAAGCAAGCTGGGAATTGGGAAAGGGATGGCCAGCCTGAGCAGAGGCAGTGGGAACTGCTGAGCAGYCCTGCTCTGGGTCCTGTGACACCCTGGGGCACTCCTGGCTGGGGAGGAGGAAGCAAACCAGCCAATACAGCGCATTTCCAGAGCTGGACGGGGATTTGCTCTTCCCCCAKGGCCTCTCAAGCATCCAGGAGGGCACCAGCAGGACCAGAGGTGGAGCTGTGACCACTGATGTCAGGCAGAGCCCTTCCCAGAGGGCTGGGGTTTGCTGAGGTTCACGGCTCACCCTTATGGGATGGTGCTGAGTCATTGTGGACCACAGAGAGAGATGGTATTTTGTGACAGCATCCCTTGAGGAGTYTGGGATTACAGCTGAACCAACAGAAAAGTATCCACCTTGCAAGTAAAATAYTAAGTTTTTAAAGTAATTAGCTCTCCAGGTTCACCAGGCTGGTGCATCTATGGTGAGCTTAATTGAAACCAGCAGAACATTTGAAGAGGAAGGATGAAAACAGGGCAGCAGGGAAAACAAATGTTCTTTTTTTCTAATTATGCAGTGGACTCTCTCTAATGGATCCCCCTGAAGCTTCCTGATAAAGTAACTGACATATGGTACCCACTCACAGATGGATCAGCAGAGGCAGGAATGTAATTTTGCAAACCTGAAAACTCAAGYTGGATTTGATATATATTTAGGATCTAGTTAATTCATATAGATTGCATTCTGCATACAAATGATCATAAAGTGCAGCAGGCAGAGAAGCCTGCTTGGCAAAATTGATTCCCATAGAATCAGAAAAGGTAGATGGGATATGGCAAGGGAACTGAGGAAGGAAAATTCAGAAACAGCAAACATATGGGGTATCCAAACAGAGGGGAAAAAAAAAAAAAGCAAAGATATGGTAGTGCAGAAACAGTAAACAAAAAGATCCTATCTTCTGTTCCAAATTTTCTTCTGCACTTGCTTCTTAAGTAACTCCTGTTGTCCAATAAATTCAGTGCTAGTTTTCCCATGTTTACATAACTTGGCATTATGTATATATCTTTTTCACTTTTTTCAGCTGCACCTGGGAGCTGATGTACCCAGGAGGTACCCTGAATGCATTTTGCAGTAAGAATGAAGTTCAGTGGAAACAAGTATATTTAACAGATAAAATCTTTGTCTAGGGAGCAGGTGATCTGTATTCATTTTCCCTGTGCTGGATTATTGGACAAATAACATTATTAATATGAGTATCAATGACATGAACTAGGTTATAAAGTCCACAGAGTAAATCAGGGTCCTATTCTGTTAACATTACGACCAAAGACTTCAATGAGAGACCAATGGCTGCAGAGTAATATATAACTATATCTATATAGATCCTATATATCTCAGAGGCTGGAGAGAGATACTCCTTCCTATGCTTAAAAAGGAGCTGAGATCTTCAGCAATGCAGATTGGCAATCTTGCACCCTAATTAGCCATACAAAATTATTTCTRAAGCTTGATATTTTCTTCAGCTCCCTATCTTCAAAGAGGAGTTACAGGAGGAAATGATAAGAACCCAGGTGGGCTAATGCTCAGGATTTAGACACAGAAATAGTGTTTCTGTGTACTCATGCAATGGCTAAGTTTCACAAGGTGCTCTTGTGGCCCAGGTATCTGTATCCAGCTCACCCCCTATGGCTGAGGCAGGCAGGTGAGTGCTGTGGGCACCTAATCAGTGAGAGGGTAACCTTCACTCAAAGCCTATTCACAGAAGCTAAGCTTCAATTTAGGAGAGCAAGAAGAAAGGTCCTGCAGCTGCTGTACCATAAAGAAGATGGTCACAACCTCAGGAATATAAAAATTGTAAGGATGTTCATTGCCAAGGTCTTGCTCCAAATGCTGCRTTGTTCTTTGCTTCACAGAACACTTTTCAGCTGTTTATTCCTTCTTGGGGAATCTGTGAATTCAGCTACAAGACTCTCAATGAACCATCTGTGATAAAACCTGGGTACAACCAGGTTCCTTGTGTTACCTCTCAAATAGGAGAGTGAACTAGAGACCTCCTGAAGTCTCTCACACCTGTAACTTGCCCACACTTCTGTAAGGAGGAAGCAAACCAGCAATTTTCTCTCAAAACTCATTTAGGAGACAGTATGCTCACTTACAGCTTGTTATGGGATAATTTGTGATAAAGTTACAAATTCACAGCCTTTATTCCACCCAAGAGCTATTAAATATCCATTTGTTAAACCCTAACTCTCCTGACAGTCTCCTTCTGGAGCTCATACACTACCACTATGCACTGCTGGTCTGTTCTGAAGGGCCACCAGTGGTCTTGGCACGAGGTGTGACTGCAGAGCCTCAGCCAGGCTCTGCTCAGTGCCTGAGCTCTTTACTTGTTACTGCTTTTTCTCACCCTCCTGCAAACTGAGGTGTTTGCCATTAAAAGTGATGTTTGTGTTACATAACTGTTCTGCACATCAGACCCCTTCTGCRGCAGGGATAAAATACACAGAGAGCTGTACAGGACCATCTCAGATGTGGCAGGACCAAAAGCCCCACMGCTGGGCTCAGGGACAGGAGGGAGCACAAGGATGGGGCTGGAGGCTTCTCCTTGCCGTGGCACTGGCCCAGCACACACCCCATGGCTGCTGTCACTGCAGTCACTGCTGTAGCACTCTGGGGACACTGGCAGGATGCCTCCTACAGCTCCACTCCGCTCCACACAGGACAGCAGGGGCACAGAGGGAGCAGSATTCAGCCCTCTCCTCCCTTCTCACAGCCTGCCTCATGCTCAGAGCCCATTTAGAGCAGGTTATCCTGGGCCAGGCTGGGATCCAGGGCCACCACTGCTTTTGCTGTTACCTGCCCTCACTCCAAGGATGCACAGAGAGCCTGGTGGCCCTGGCAGGGCAGCTGCAATGAACCCATATGACTACACAGAGAGAGAGCCCTGCTCTTGGCATAGCCTGGACCCAGCAGCTCTGGCCAAGCGTCTGTGGTCCACCCTAAGTGCTGGTGGCAACCTGGAGAGGTGTGTGGGGAAATCTTGCACACTCCAGAGCCCAAATAAAGAGCTTTGTTACAAAGCTGTCCTAACTCAGATTTGGAGGGCACATGAGAGCACAGAGCAGAGCTGAGCCCTAAACTTCTCACAGAAACAAGCATAGSAGGGGCAGAGAGGCTGCTCAGATATTGAGGTGGCACTGAAGGCATTGGCACAAAACGTTTGGKAAAGATGTAAAGCACTTTGCTCTGRAAACAKCTCCCTTGTTCTCACCAGCTGTGCCCCTGGCCACCCTGCCACACTGTGGGGACACCCTGGAGAGATGCATTGGGTGGTCCCTGCAAAAAGCAGTGACTGGGGCAGATCCTGGCACAGGAGGGAGGCAGGTGCCATTCCCCTGAGAAGCTCATTGCAGCAGTGCAGCCTGGTCCTACCAGGGTCCCTGCAGCCAGGAGCTCCCAAAACACCACTTCCCCTGCAAACAGCTGAGAGAGTCGAGCCATGCTGCTGAGCAGTGCCTTGCAGACATCAGTGACATTTCTCCTTTCTACCYCTTCTACCTCCCTACAGCATGACAATAACTGTCGGGAAAGTCCTCTCAGTGTGACAGAAAATACAACTGAAAAATAAAGTCTTTTCTGTCTCCTTCACCTTCCCACATAACTTGTACATAAAAGCCAAATTATTACCCTAGAGACTAATGATATGGTAATTGTAACATTTTTGACCTTGGAATTTCAGGATGTTTACTGAAGAAGTTATTATTTCACAGTGAAATTACTAACATGCGTTGTTTAAGATTCCCTAGAGAGCTGAGCACAAGCTCCAAGAATACAAAGCAGGATTTTTTTGTCCTGCCATGTGACATKTCTCATTAGGAGACGCCCACTGCTCTCCTTTACCTTGTTTTCTTTGCTCCAGCTCCATTTCCAGAGACAGGGGTGGAAAGTGAGCTGCCACTACCCATCAGCTGGGGAGTGAGAACTCCCTCATTTTATTTTCAGCTGCTGACCACCTGCTAAGCTGCAGAAATGCTGCCTCCAAATACCAGTAAAAGACTTGGAAAAGAAACAGGCATGGCTCTAATTTCCACTGTACTGCTGCACTAACTCCCTTGAAATGGGGATCAAAGCTCCAGCCTGGGGGAGARCTGCTTTAATCCCCCCCCTTTTTCCTTTTTTCCCCCTCAGTTTTATTACCCATGTGTAAGTTGAAAACCCAATTTGCTTGCTGGTCTGTGGCACTGGGATCAGAGATGGTGTGTGCTGGTTTTGGCTGGGATAGAGTTAATTTTCTTTACAGWACCTGGTGTGGGGCTGTGTTCTGGATTTATGCTGGAAATAGTGATGATAATTCAGGGATATTTTTGATTTGTTGAGCAGTGTTTATACAGAGTCAAGGCCTTTCCTGCCCTCTACTCTACCCTAGATCTGAGTTGGCTGGGGGTGCACAGAGTTGGGAGGGGGCTCAGCCAGGACAGCTGAGCCCTGCCAGCCCAAGGGATGCTCCAAATCAKATGGCTTCATACTCAGCATATAAATCTGGGGGAAGAGGAAGGGAGAGCACGAACATTCGGAGTGATGGCAGTTGTCTTCCCCACTAACAGTCACATGTCCAGCCAATTCCTGGAGGTGGTTAARCACCCTCCTGCCCCTGGAAAGTGGTGAATGAATTCCTTGTTTTGCCTTGCTTGCAAGCACAATTTTGCTTTACCCATAAAACTGTCTTTCTCTCAACCCACAGATATTCTCACTCTTACCCTTTGGATTCTCTCCCCCACTCCACTGAGGGGGAGTGAGCAARGGGCTGTGTGGGGCTGAGTTGCCAGCTGGGGTTAAACCGTGAAGGCAATGGTGAGGAGGATGTGCAGRGGGAGCTGGAAACCTCCAGGCAGCRGAGCAAGTGCTCCTGCTCCAGGACATGGAGGGGCACTGTCAGCCTCTCCCCTCTCTGGGAGGTAGCACCTGAACCTCTGGTTGGAAAAGGAAGGTCTAGGAGACCCCACTGCCCTGGAGAAGCTCCAGCCTTCCCAAAACAGCAGTATGAGCAAGTCTTATCCCTTCCTTCACCAAAGCAGAACCAAGCAATACCTTCCTTCTGCGCTAATCTTCCTTTTCCMTCAGTCTAAACCACAGTATTTCTGTTCACATACAGGCACTTCAAAAGAARGCAAGCGTAGGATATGGAGGCTTTGAAAAGCCAAGAAAGACAAAATGTTGGCTGAAAATCAGAGCTCAGGCCCCTCTGAGGGGTGGCACAGGGAAAGACACAGCACCTGCACATCTCACTGTGAGCTCTGAGTRCTCAGCTCTGGGATTCCCTTTTGCACTTCTGCACTTCCAGTTGCAGCCTGATTCTCAAGGTCTGCACAGTGACCCTCCTTCTCACAGTGACATAGCCCTCCTCAGCTTTGCTCCAAACTCTAAGTTTGCCACTGATTTTTTTATGAACACAGCTCAGGTCTGAGGAGGCAATTTTGTGTGCAAAGGCCCAGCTGAAATATCATTTGGTGCCCAGGAAAAACATGGTTTCTGCTGCTTTTTTGACACAGTCCTCACTAGATAAACATTGCATGTACAATTCCAAAGCAGTTATTTGCATGTGTGCTCTCACACCTCTGGAAAGCACTGGGCARTTGAATAGCAAGTGGGTACATTCTATGAGACAGCAGCAAATGCATTGTTATACATCCACACTCTCCAAYGCAATTATATGGGTTTTCATTAGTRAAAAASAGGCTGATAGCTCCAAAATCAGAAAGTGATTCCACTGGCAAATAAAGGCTTGAAAACTTAAAAATGCATTCAACATCTCTGAAATCCAGCATATATAAAGTTCCCAAACATTCCCATTTGTGCTCTGCCTAGTTTGTTTTCTCAGCCCACAGTGTCAAAATGCAGTCTTGTCATATGGTAAAGACTATAAAAGTGTGACAGCCCAGACAGGAATAATCTTAGACAGATTTCTTTCTAATCATTACATCCCTTTAGTGCTCTCCTGCATCCCATCCTGACACACTGCAGGAAAGGCTGGAGACGTGCACTGAGCACCCAGCCAACCTGTGACACTCAGACAGACTGCTCACAGATGCTTGAGCATASGCCAGCTCTCCCATGGAGCTGAAGCTGCACTTTGTAGGAACGGATCAGGACAAAGCTCTGGCTGCACTCCCTGCTGCTGACAGGACTGTCACAAGGCACTGTTCCATGTGCACTGTGCTGCTCACCTCAGTGTACTGCTGCACCACATTTTCAGGAGTCGGTCCCAAGAACAGATAGAAGTCGAGGATCCCTCCAATAGTGCGGAAAGTTAAAGATGGGTTTGGAGACAGAGTAACATCTGAAAGGGAAAAAAGGATTCTCAGTACAAACCAGCTCTGCACTATACATGGCAATCAAGAATGCATCAGGGGAGGTCGAGACTTGACTTTAAGAAGCATTTCTTTACTGAGATGGCAGCCAAATGCAGAACAGACTTCCTAGAGAGGCTGTCGGTGCCCTGACCCTGTCGGTGTTTAAGAGGAATTTGGACAATGCCTTAACAACATGTTCAGCTTTTGGTCAGCCTTGAAGTGTTCAGGCAGTGTACTCTAAGTACATTTTATGTCCCTTCTATCTGAAATATCATATCAATCATATCATATCATATCATCATATCATGTCACATCATATCATATCTCATATGTCAAATCCTATCCTACCCATCCTAGGTGTGCGCTTGCTGGGCCCTTTTGTGAGCCTTGTGGGTATGGGTGGATGGGCAGACAGGGCCTGTAGGCAGGCAGGCAATTCCCAAGTGTTTCTGTAACTTCTGCTTTCAGATTGGCATCAGGCAGCAGTAAATCACAGAAACCCATGCAGATTGCATAGATCCATTTGTCTCAGTTTCATATGTATAAAAAGGATCAACAAGCTTGTGGTTTTGGTTCCTCTGTGCTATTTTAATCTTCTTATTGGAAGCCATTGTCTGCCAGGTGAAACTGAATTTTAGAGACTGAGTGAAGATTCCTCTTTTCTGAAATTATACCACTAGATTAATACGGTTAGGTGACCATGGCAACGTACAAAACTATCTCCAAAGACATAATATAGGACTAACTTAAATTGATTTGATTTCATTATGCCAGTCTCAGAGGAAATTTCTTCCACCTTCTTCTTTCCTTCTATTTGCATCTATTTCTAAAAAAAATTAGGTATGCATTTTCCCTGAAAATGCCAAAATTCTTTGTTAAAGTCATTCTACTGAAATCCCATTGAAAACTCTATAGCARCTCCTGGAAGCTTAGTTAGAGAGCAGTCACTCACATTTGTATCACACTGAAAAAGCAATCAGTAAAACAGTTTTTTATACTTACTAATCTATCATATTCCTATATGGATTTTAAAGAGGGAACCCATACATTATCTTTTTACCTTGTGCATTGGAGTTCAGAAGGAGAACACCATGGGCATTGGAGTCAGATTCCACGCACATATAGAAAGGGTGAACGCCATAGAGGTTGGCAAATGCCTGAAACATAAACAGCACGTGAGGTATGACTTGACTTTGCTATTTTTCATAGTTTTTGTCAGGTAGATACATATGCACAGACAAGGAAATTAATTGATTCAGTTAGAGACTTATTTTGAAAGGCTGGGGATTTTCTTCATCTAAATTGGCATGAAGTCAAATTGATAAAAAAGAGTTCTTTTTTTCTGCCTTATCACAATGGAAATTTTTAGTCTTTCCCAGTTAAACCTATGATATTCTGCTAAACCCTTTGAACTGTCATGAGTAAAAATCACTTTGCCAGTTAAAACAGACTCATCAACCCCYGACTCCACTTCAGCCAAATATCTAATGGGTCCTGCTGAAGTCCAGCTTGTTTGGATGAACAGGGATTGATCCATGAAATATAAAGCTTTCCTGAAGCAGAATCTTGGCACACAAAATACTTTTCTCTGAAAACTGCACTGTGAGAAAGCTTCGTACAAAAGGTTTCAAAGTTCCCTCAGAACAATTCACGGCTTTGTCACTTAACTGAAACTGATGATACCTGCAAAACCTGTGACACTTCATGTCTGCCACCTCCTTTTGGTGACAAGAGCTAGGACAAAGCGTTGCACAGAGTGAATTACCGTAGGAGCCTGGTCCCGGGCGTACATGCCRTAGGTGACAAAGTCCATGTTGTGCTTGAAAGTCGGGTGCTCATGCTCCCCAAACCCRTACACAGATGTGGATGGCACAGCAGTGGTGATCTGAAGGAACTGGTTGGAGTAGAACAGATCGACCAGGGGACTGTCCCACCTGTGACAAACAGAGGGAGACACGATTAGATTGCTCCTCTATCATTTTAAGTTCATGCCTGGCTATTTATACTCTTAACGTATTTTGGAAAATAACAACATTAAAAATCCATTACATTCTATGCATGCCTCTAACGTGCTTAACCTAACACATTAAATTCAATCTTGCAGTGACTGAAGATATCTATTTATGCAAATAAAAAAAAAAAAGCATCACTACAATTTTTGAAAAGAACAACTAAAATAACAGAAGACAGACTATAAATCTATTACCAAATTAAGTGGTTGCTTGTGCTATTTCTATGACAACCAACGTGAAAGGCTAAAAATTGTTATTACACAGTGGAGTTCAGAATCCTTAATGAGAACAACACAAATTTTATCAGCTTTTTTTTTTTTTTTAAATGTTTTGCTCTATTGGGACCTGAATATCCCTAACTTCATGTAGGGGCCTAAAATWGAGGTATAGCTTTCTCCAGACTCTGCTTGAACAAAATGTTTTTATTGTGATGATTCTCTCCTGCTTCTCTCACCAGCTTAATGCCTTTCTTTCTATTGAATCATCTGTGGACACAAGCTCACATTTTAATTAGGTGCTACATTCTGTTTCCTATCTCTAGAGCTATAATGAGCTGCAAGCTAGATGGGGGAGAACTTAGTCAAGCTGTGGAGAAGTGTTTTGTTAATGGTCCTGTGTATGCCATGAGTAGCTCATTTAGATAGCACCCTCTCGAGCCTTGTTTAACCATGAATTTGTTACTGCTAATTAAAATAAATGAGCCCATGCCATAGAGCATAGAAGTGGCATAACTCTCCCTTTAATGGTCTTCTGTCAAGGATTTTGACAAAATTAAATGGTTGATCAAATTGACTGGTAAACCGGAGAAATGGAAGGTGGGCTGTGTCAGTGGGGAGCCACTCTACCCCATGAGGAGCACTCTGGTGATGCCACCCGTGCCACCAGCACCCCAGCCTGGGGACAAATCCCTGCTGCTGGGAGGACTGGGAGAGCATCACTGCTCCCACCATGCTGGCTTGCTCTCCCCACAAGGATGCAAGGACAGCTGCTCACAGGGGTGCTCAAGGCACTCACTTACCTGACCRTGCAAGAAACAGGCACAAACTATCCCTTAAAAGCTCTAGACAAATCCAAAGTCTAGCACAGGTACTAAAAGGGCCTGTATTTTTCAAAAAGTCTGTTTGTCCTTTCTTACAAGCAGGAAAAGTAAGAATTTGTATATAACTCTTGATTTGCTTTTTTTGCCAGCAGGAACCCCTTCCTCCCACCTTTCCATCACCTCCACCCACATGCAGTACTGAATAAGATTATTTTCTTTTAGGAAGGTTATGCATGCAAAATATCCCTGAGAATCAGATCCAGCCCTTGACAAATAGAGGCCTTCCTGCAAGAAGTGGCTGCTGTTTAGGAACAGGGATGTAGGAACAGGGATGTAGGAACATGGAGCTGTATTCCTGTCCACAGGAGTGTCACAGAGCTCTGCTCGGAGCCAAGGCAGGAAGGGCCACTGCTCTAAGTGGACCACAGATTTATGCAAAACTCAAACTATGCTGGAGGGGAAATGCTTTGGAAAGAGCTTAAATATCTGTCCTAACTCACTGAGCACTCTCCATGATGCCTGTTCAGACAACATGAGGCTTTTTACATTTGTGGTACCCCCATTACAGTACTGACATTTCCTATCATGACAACCATTARTGTTACCATGGCGTTAAAGTATTCCTGCAGCTCAGCAAGTCCCCTCTCTGACCAGGAGGGTCACTGGGGTAGTGCAAACAACAGCCCTAGAAACAAGCCCTGTGCCCCACTGTTTCTATACATGTTGTGGAGAAGCTGRTTTGTGACTCATGCCTTCCTTCAGGCAGCTGTCACGCACTCTGCTTCTGCATGACATTGCCACAACAGTGCCCTGCTGGGCCCCGCTCCATGGCTCAGCTCCCCGKGGGCTGCCACCCCCCAGCACAGCTCCCCATGCTGTGCCACCAGCACTGCGCCCAGCAGCCTTGTCTGTCCCCAAAYTCCGCATGCCAGCACAGCTATGTGCTAAATATAGCATTAACATGACACAACAAGGCTGCYAATGACTCCCTCTTTTTTTTCTGGGCATCATTACATCATCTCCACCCGGAGGAAAGCRTGGACAGATTTTCCTCWGGCATCACTCTCTGCCTCCACTCTSCAGCAGTTTCCAGARTCCTTGTGCTCTCCAATGCACTGTGGTAGGCTGCTGTGCTATTTTACGTGCTTGCGTGTGTGGTGTTGGCAAAGAGCAATAAATAAAAAAATTACGTCTAATATTCCTTAAAACTTCAACCACAATAAAAAAGTGTTRTATTTCTCTCACCACCCTTCTTGCTGGGTTAAAACAGATAAAAGGAACAACACAGGAGGGAGCATAAAATGACATGATGTCTACAGGAATTTACATGGTTCTCTTCTAAGAGTCCTACAAACCCTAAAAGCATTCTAATGCACAACAGAAGGGATCTAAAAGCTCTAAAACCACAGCTGAACAGTTGCTCACTGTCAAAAATCCCACCCCTACTAGCAGCTAGACAAGCAAAGCCTGTGAGGACAAGAACTCTTCTCTTTGCACAAGAGATGATCACTGCAGCCCCATTCACTGCTGAAAGCTTTAACCTATTAGTATATCTGTGATAGACACACTGCTGCCTGTGAGATACAAACCAGCCTCCCCACATGCAGCCTGGGCCATTGGCTGTGAACAGTCAGCTGCTGCCTGTCCAAGGAGTCTGACTGAGAAAAGATACTCTTTTCTTCCAAACACTTTGCACTGTACTCAAGAATAAACCTCTCTAATTTTAACCTCTTATCAGGCCAAAAAAATAATGACTCAGATTGAGGTCTCTGTAAAAATTAACATTTCTGGCCAGCAAGGGAGCTARTCTCACACCCAGCAGTCAAACCACTGGCCACCAGGATGAAACRTAACTGGAGTGGTTCAAGGAAGTAGTATTAAAGGAAGGTGTGTAGGTACACAAATAAAACATCCTGTTCATGTTGAAGGTGTAGCTTGTGACTAACRTTGTCACAACATTTGAGGGGAATGACTAAAAGGCAGTACAAGATGGTTTTCAGGAATGCAACTATCAGTTCTTTGTAATACAAACTGGACATGATGTGTACCTGTCTGCATGACTTTGCTCTGCTGAGGTTTATTGGAAACCAACAAGTGCAGTGCAATGGCTCGAAGCACTGACTCACCTGSAGTGAGCAAGCAGCTGTGTGGTGCTGGCTGGGGTTAAACCATAACACACTGTCTCACAACAGCTGTATTCCTTATTAGCTGTAAGTCTTGGACACCACTGGAGTGCAGAAGGCTCCCCAAGAATGAATTTTTATATGTTTATCTTACTTTAAAGGTGATTTGTCAAATAGGTGGAGAAAATCAGAAGGAGTAATCAACAGATTTTCCACAAACATGACTTTATATTTACAGTTATTGACACAGTTCTGCTCTCCTTCTACTGCATTCATTGTTGGGCTATCAGGAAATGTCCTGTAAGACACTGGATACACAATGCTTTATTTTTGCTCTGAAAAACACTTGGSTAAGTGATATACCTACAATACTTCTTGCCTATGTTACATAAATCTTCATGATTAGAAGACTAAAATAATGGCTCTTACAAACTAGGAACAAGCCCAAGCTACCCATGATGCATACAATTTACTGCCACTGCTTTCAGCAAAACGGCAGTTAAGACAACAGCGTTATAAATCATTCCAACAGCCTTGCCTATGTAAAAACGTCTCCATGCTAAGTGGTGTCTGTGCTTGCTACCACAATCAATAAAAAAGGCAGCTGAAGACTGCAGCAAACTTTTTGGAAATTAGGGAAAATCTTGATTAAATTTTGGTTATTTGTGCAGTATATTCCCAAGTGCGATAGCAAACAAGGTATTCCAAACTCTTAATAGAAAGTAGCCCCTATCTGGCTTGGCAAAAAAATGTTCTGCCTTCCATTATTTGTGTGACATCATGAAGGAAAAGTCAGGATATTAAAGTGGAGAATCAAATCAGTAGCCCTTCCCCCTGCAGCCTGTCTCCAGCAATGGCCCAGGCCAGATATCACAAAGGAAGGCATAAGATGTCACTCAGAGCCAGTCTTGCAATAATCTGCTTATGGAGGAAGTTTCTGGCTGTTTTCATAGAATTAACTGATGTTGTGAACCATGGAGACAAAAGTATTTGGGGGTTTTATTTTCTTACAGATGATTTTTTTATTATGCCTGAATGTGTATCCTGCTAAGCCTCCTGTGCCAGTGCTGCCCTGGGGCAACATGTCCCACAGAGTAATCACACACTGCAAAATGAGCATGTGTTTGTTATTTATCACTGTCTTAAGGCAAACAGTTCCCAGCCTTTTACTCTCTGTTCTTGAGAAAATCTTATGCTTTCTTGGAGCCTTCATGCTCTCAGTTGATACTACCTCCTCCTCCTGTGGTTGCTATTGTTAGTGTGGCAGGAGCAGGAAGGAAGMAAGCATTTAATCTGAGTGTAGGAGCCACAAAACAACTCAGGGGCTGCYTGGCTCCCTCACCTGCCTTATTACACACTATATTTTCTCTCCTGTTTTTACTACTCTAAGGCCAACGATGGGACAGTTTCCCATTAGAGCTGCAAGATCAACCAGGATAACCTGAGCAAGGATTTACTAAACTAAAGCCAACCTCTTCACAAAACGTTTTTCCACTGAACACACCGATTYTGCCAAAACAGTTATTTTCCATGCATGATGGGAGTGGAAAGAGGCTCCCTGCAGCCTCTGCTGCCCAACAAAGAYGATAGTTTGGGAGCTTCAGCTCTGGGGCAGGAGATCCAGACCCCAGTTCCCATCCCTCATGGGTCAGATCTGTGACTTGCAGCCTTAAATCAGATGCAGGTTTCTAGTTTTCTTGTGGAAAACAGAAAACACCTGATATCTGGATGAGAGCAGAAGCTTTGCTGTTTCTCATCTGATCCTGTTGGCACCCGACCAGTGAATGGATGTGGCACCTCTTTATCCCCATGGCTTTGAAGGCTACTGACACAGAAAAGGACCTTCCCTGGCTAGTGGCAGAACAGCAGGAACACTGGAGAGGGTGAAGAAGAGGAGCCRAAGGAGGCAGGATGGGAGGGGACAGAGAACAGGACAGCAGCAGATGAGGAGAAAGGTAAGAGGGAGCAAGCCAAGAGGCATTATTGGGAGGAGAAAGGGAGACAGCCCGAGAGCTCCTGGCCCCAGCAGCCCCCAGCAGTGCCTGGATCATCTCCTTACACGACTCTGTCTAATTTTCACCCCATGCAGGCAAAGCAGCAGCTGTCAACTGATTACCTTGGAGCAAGCTGAAAATGTAGCAGGGCTTGGCCTTTTATTCTTGCTCCTGGCTCTGCATGAGGTTTGCAATCAGCTGTTAATGTCTCTCTGCTCACAGAGTTTATTCCTCTCCCCGGCTACTGTGATTACATGGAGCCCTGAGTTTGTCTGCCCTCCTTAGGTAGCTCAGCTCTGGAAAGCCTCGCTGCACGCAGCAAGTGTGAGGAATGCCCGGAAAGCACACTCAGGAATACCTCAAAGCCTCCTCTGCCCCTCCCCTGCAGCTTTTCCAAGGTGGAATTTTATCATTCCTCACAAGGAGGAGGCATTGCACACACGAGGGGCAGAGCAGGGATGGGGTTTTCTGTAAAGCAGACAGACAAGAGCCTGACACCAGCTGTGCCACTGCTTCACAGCCCACGGCACATGGGCACTGACTTTGAAAGAGAACCCAGACCTACACAGTGTTTCTGYTTGGGACAGGCTGCTCCCTCCCCAGGTGGACTGTCAGCTGTGTCAGAGCATGCTGGGGATCATGAGGGAATTTAGGCTTTTTTTGGAGAGTGGGTCATCCAGAAGCACGTCTCTGCTGGCAAGGGATAAGAAGGATAATGCAAAATTTTTTGGATCTGGGATTGCTTTACAATGGAAAGCTTTCCTCAGAGATATTTCAAAGGTCCAGCAGAGAACCCTGACCTGGTTTGGTGCAGACACTAGTTATTTTCCACCCATACCTGGGGAGTGCAACTGCAGCACCTGTTGAAGAGGCTTTATTTGCCCTCATCAACTGTTCTGAGCAGTGTTTGTGAGCATATGAAAATTAATAATTGATTCAGCTGTTCATTTTGTTCATTGAGACAGCAAGGCCATGGCCACTCACATCTTAAAATAGGAGATGAAGTCCCTCCAGGTGTCAGGCACTTGCCTGTTTCTCAGGGACACTTTCCCACACAGCCTGCCCTAACCTGGCCCAGGCACAGCAGCCACCAGCTGTRCAGATTGGTGCCTGGGTGCCCTGGAGCAGCTGCTGCCACTTCTGGAGGGAGCCCAAAGGAAAAGGTTTGGGTTTTAGCATTCAAACCTGCCTTTGGGCAGGTTGAACTGACATGAAAAACTACTCAGCATGCCAGATGCCAGCAGCACTCCCCTGGACCCAGCTACTGATGAGAATGCTCCTATAATGCAGATTGCTGAGGGTTCATCCTCCCCACTAAAGTAAACGCAGCCACCCATGGCTTTCAGGCCAGGATATATAACCTGCTTTCCTGATTTGAAAGATTCCATCTGCACAGCTCTTTTGGTGGCTAAGGAGATTGCAAATCCCTCTAAGAMAGGCTGTGGAGCTATCCCTGAGCACCTGCATTTCCTCACTCTGACAGGATGGACAGGCAAACAAATGAAGGGGAAGCATTTTTGCTCCCCACACAGGGAATATAACTAAACTAAATATAATTCAGCTGTGAGAGGAATGGCTCCCTGACAGGATCCTTCAGTCAACAGTATTGGCTGTGCCGTTTCACATGAATTCCCAGGAACGTATCATTTCCTTTTCTATAGGCAAAATCCTGTGTCTCTGCTGGTGAGAATATTTTGGGAGCAGCCTTGCCATCGCTTTCAGGATAAAAGTCCATTATGTGTGCATTATATTCACCCACAATTTCCTCTTTTTGAGGCTGGCTGGGTTTCAGGAGCACTCCCTTACCTGTCTGGAGGCAGTATACCCCATTTCCCATGGGGATGCTGGAGAGCAGAGTGTCGCTGCTGATGCTGTGCCAGTGCTGCAAACCAAGGCTGCCCTCTGCCYCCCTGGGCTCTGCAGCACAGCCCCACTGCACCCCACATCTCTGCCACTGCAGGGCACAGGCCTTGGGGCACACAGAGATGGAGAGGAATGCAGGARGCTTCCCCAGGCCCATGGCAGGACAGTGAATGTGCCCTCCTGGAAACCTGCTCTGACTTGTTGTGCTCCTCTGCCTCTCACTGGAGTTGTACCTTTGGCAGCTCAGTAGATCAAACCCTGCAACTGCTCCAGGACAGGGCCCTTTCCTCAGCTGGGATGTCTCAAGTTTGACAGACCCAGGCTAAACCCTTGGGATCTGGGTGACAGTGAGAAGGGCTGAAAGGGAATGGTCCACTTGTTATGAATTCACCCCTTACATCAGCATTCCAATTAATAAGCCTTTACTCTTATTTCAATGAGAAGAAAACTGGGCTTTTAAAGAAATCTGTCTGTCTACACAAAATATTAAATTATTTTTGTTATCAGAGTAATGCATAGTACATTCCTTTACGATGGCATGTATAAAGAAAACTTTACAGAATTGACTGTGACATGTATAAARAGATGCCATGAGACTGTAATTCAAAAGGATGGTCAGCTCATTAAAACCCCAGCATGATRGTTCCACCTGCAGACCATTCTAGAGGCTGTGTTGTCTGATTTGCATCACCCACGTGAAGCCATCCTTACATTRCTCACTGCATTCCCAAAAGCAGCTGGCAGGAATGCACCTTGAGTAGGACTCTGTTCCTAAATAGYATTATGCACCAGAGATGTGTTGATGGAAGCCAAGGACAGGGGAAATTATGGCACCTGGTGACCTTTGTTAGTGAGGGGAGCTTTTGCTGAAGTGAAACTCACAGTACTAGCTTGAACATATTTTTGCAGAGGGACAAWCTAGAGCCAACACCATTCACTGACATCAGTGGAAGTTAGAAGCTTACAGCCTCCATGGCTTTGAGCTTCCTAGATCTGCCTGCTGGAGAGTGTTAGGAGATGTGGTGCTCAATACCTGATACCTCAACTTTCAGAAATCCCAGCTCAGTGCTTTGATAAGTCAAGTCTACCAGCATCCCAAGCCATGAAATTGTAGCCTCAACAGTTATTTGACTTATTGGATAAATTTTTATACATGCAACAGATAATTGTTATACAGGCACATACTCCTATTAATGAACGTCCTTCAGGGACAAGGCATATATCTGCATTTACACCACATCCAGTTTGCTTTTGACCCTTTGTCACATAGACCCAAGCAACAGGGCGTGAGGAAACGGTGCTTGCCCCATCATACCTAATTTCTACAAAAAGCCATGTGAATCGTATGCAGTACTCACAGCACGGTGCCAGTGCTTTTCCTCTTGATGGTGAAGTGTGTGGAATCATCCGAGAACTCAACCTCATAGTTGGCTTCTTCGGCGGTGACTCCAGGGCCATCGATCTTGAGTGGGACTTCAAACCGCTGCTTGTTGGGGTCGTAGAGCTAAAGCAAGGCGAGCAGGGGGAAGGTTAGCTCACTSCTTCACATGTGATACTTTGGTAAATGATTCCAACACCCCAGGTACTCACCCTGAAGCGCAGTCTGTCCTTTGTCTGGAACTCCACTTCCAGGACGACTGGGGAAATGTCATTTCCGAAGAGGGTCAAGGGCTGGCGCTTGTTCAGTGCGACCCTGCAGGGGAAACACAATCCATTACTGGCTGAGACCACCTTGTGGCAGGCTGGGGGAAYCACCCAGCTACTCTGTGTGGCTTTAAATCATTGACTTATTGAGAGAAATAATCCCTGAAGTCAGTTTAGGCCTTCCTTGATGTTAATGGACAAAATGGGGCCACCAAAGCCAGGAGATATCATAGTCTCTTGGGACACAGCTCCCAGGGTGGTAGGCACCACTCTGTGCCTGCAYCTGACATCCTCACCAGCAGTACGGTGAGAACACAAGTCCCAGTTCTATGGTAATACACAGGGGGACATATCCTTCACCCTCCCAGTCACACGCATGGGCACAGGCTGGGGAAGGCCTTCGGCGAGAGGCCCSGGCCTGCAGCGGCGCCCGTGGGGCAGTGCAGCCTGCAGCACCAAGCGGCCACACGCACTCACCTCCAGCCTTTGTCCGTCTTCTCGATGTCCCCGCTCCGGGAGTAGCCATAGGGATTGTCCGCAGGGAAGAAGCACCAGGGAGCGTTGGGCACATCGGTACCGCACCAGATGCAGCCCCGTGCCTCGCAGGCCTCCTSGGAAGCGTCGGGCTGCGGGTGGCAGTCAATGCGCTTCTGCACGGGCACGGCCCCGGGGCACTGCGCGTCCTGCTCCGAGCCCAGGCACCCGCCTAGGGCTGCACAGGGGAACGGCAGTCAGAGCAGCCGAGAACCGCGGTAAAGAAACCTACAGCACTAAAAACTTTCGCTGTTCTTTGTTTTGGGTGTCGTTTTTCCCATCTAAGGGCTAGTACCCTTGATCCCTTTGACTAAGATGACGGCAGAGCAGCTGTCTGCTCGTGACTGAGCAAGAGCAACAACCACTTTCTTTTACAAGCCGAGGCAGTGGGGCTGTATAATTGAGCACTCAGAGCTGCTTGTGCTCAGCTGAAGCACGACTTGCTTGAAATACTCACAGAAAGTTAAATAGCAGGGTAATGAAGCTGCTGGTGAGGCGTGAGAGCAACACTGCAGGCTGGCTGAAGAGGAGGGATGCTTCAATAAGGCTGCTATTGATATTAAACCTTACATTTTCTGCATAGTTATATTATACACAGATGTTATCCATCTATAGAGATAGAAATACGTGATAGCAGCCTGCACTTTTATGATATAAATACGAAAATACCAATTATATGTGTATGTTCATATTAGGTTTCTTTTCTATATCGTATGACTACTATATCTACGTAGTATTAGCAGTTTGTGTTAATATAGGTACAGTTATGAGTAAAGGGAAGATGCCAGCAGTGAAAGAAAAGGCATATATTAGTCATTCAGAGAATCATCATGAAAAACCCAGTTAGTAAGGTGCTAAATTTTCTCTTTTTACACTGCAGGTCAAGCCCTGTGGTTCCCCTACACACTGTGAGCCTCCCAAGAGCAKGGGGACCATGAGACCAGCTCCCTGCCGTGCTGACAAACCGCTGTTAGCAAATATTCTCAGAGAGAGCAGGCWTACCACAGGCAGCATACTTATTTTGAAGTTAATTTATGTCATTTTAGTCATTACAGCAATATTCAAAGATTAAATCTACTTGAACAATAATTGCCCTTTTCTATAAAATGACTAATACCTCTGTTTTTTTGGGTTTTTTTTTTTTTTTCTCTATGTATACTGTTGTGTGCTTGGAAGCCTAAAACATGATTGCTGATGTAGTCTGGGCTTCTCCACAGAAAGATTTTTACAAGCAGATGTGCACAAGCAGTAATATGTATACTGGAAAAATTTATAGAATGAAACAACAGATTCAGTAGAGAATGCCAACATGCTGCAACGCCAGAGTTGATTTCCAAGTGGGGGATAGGAACACAGAAAAGCAGGAGTGCTATCTGTATTTTTCCTTTGAGAAACCTCTCATCCCCCTTTTACACAGGAACATCTGACAGTCAGGTCTGATGCTCCTAGGCTGCTCAGCAGAGCTCACTGCCACAGTGCCTTGTACCGACTTCTAGAGGCTGGAATTAACAGGAATTATCTGGCTGTTAACCTTTGCCAGCTGCTGGGCAGGCAGGATTCGCTTCCACCTGTTTTCTGGGGCAGAGAGTCATGTCCCACAGGCTGACTGCTCTCTGTCCAGCATGTACCCCCCATGATCTTTCACACAGAAAAGCTCTAAATTCTTATTCTCTTTTTCATCTAAAGCATAATAAGAATATGAGCATCCTTGTGCAGCCCCTTAATTTTTTCTTCTTGGAGCACAAAATAAACTAAACCCATCACATTTTATTTTGGTTTGGGGTGTGCTTCCTAATGGGAGTCAAATGCAGCATCAGCATTTTTGTTGCTGAAATCAAAGAGTATGACTGGATATACTACAGCAGATTATTAATTAATACTACAACATCAGTTTATATAGTATAGCTTTGTGGGAGACTTTGATGAACTAATTTGTATTGTAAATACATTCAAAATACTTGTTATAAAGGATATTGTGAATGAAAAAGCTAGTTCAAAAGTAAAAACATTGCCCCAGAAGGAGCCAAGGAATTTCTTTAATTTTTTTTCTCCCATTAATTTTTTTTCTCCCATTAAAAGCTTACATTTTCCAGCAAATTTTAAAAACAAAGACTTGCAGGTGTAAGCAGCTGAATAAGGCTGCAATCTTGTTCATCCCTTTTTCCTGGATTTACTTCTATTGTTGTACAAACATGATAGCAATAAGTGGGAAGATRTAATTTTCCTTCTCTACTTCTAAAAATAATTTAAAAATTRTTATTTTCACTGTATTTATGGCCCATGTCTGCAAACGTACATAGAAGATAAAATCCAAACAAGCAGTTGAATATATAGCAACAGCTATGGCTACTTGCTGCTTTTCCATGATAATTTCCATGGGAACAGAAGCTAAAGCAAGGCAGTTGGAAAGATATACRTGAAAAATAATCCTCACTGATTTTTAAAAACCTTGACTTCAGTTTTGAAAAAATAGATTAAAATTAAGGCATAATGAAGGAATTAAAGTATTACTACATACTTTTTAATTGAATAGTATTAGTCTTTACATTTTGGGTTCATCYATATATTTCAAAGGCATTTCCAGCAGAGATTGCCTCCTCCAGCAATATAATAGCATGTATTCTCCCTTTATTGTGCTCTGGGCCAAATTAACCTCTGGCATGCTGAGGTAAAAAACACAGGAAAAAAAAAAACAACAAAGCAATAGGCAACTTCAGGAGTTGAATGATCCCGTTGATTCCCTTTTTCCTGTGCTGGTCCCCAAGAGCTGAACACACTGTAGGACTTTCTACACAAGCCAGTTCTATTGTCCTCTCACAGTCATCTCAGGTGGAGTCAGTRCCATGCTCCTTCTCTCCTTTTACCTGGAAAACTATCACCTCTTCTAACAGCTCTTCTATACAACAAAATACAMGGGTGGTATGCTCACCTGCGAGCACAACAGCCAAGAAACAAAGGCTCCTCATCCTTGCCGTCACTGAAGGAGGACGTCTGCAGGCAGCCTGAAACCTTTTATACAGAACAGGGGCATGATAAGCACTTGCTCCRATACACAATCAGAACCATTGCAAATATTTTCTCAGCATTCATATCTTTAATGAGATTAATTGTACATGACCTTGGCCTGTATTTAAGAATGTATCTAAGCAGATGAGATACAGTCAGTAATTTTTCCACACGCTTTACTTCTTAATTCCAAATTTGAGAGGAAAACAAGATTTTCCCATTTTTCTTAGAAAACTGATTTTCAGAGACCACCTCTTTTATTTTGAAACAAACATGTTCAGACGATGGGAGTCCAGTGCTTACCTTTTCTGATTTCATATTCTCTTTTGTCACATATATGAGTTTACAGCACAGATGAAGTTTGGAGAAAAACAAACAGTCAAAGAATTCTCCATTAAAATGACACTGATATTGTGAYCTTTATGAAATGACATTTTTCTTCCAATTACTTGATGGCAAGAACTTTCAGAGCAAAGCTGTAAAAGTTGTATTCTATGGCATTTTTTTCTGGGAAGAAAAAAAAAATCTTTTAATAAATACATTAAGTTCTATTGGTGYCTATCAGGAGATAATTATGGCAAACAAAATATCTGCACTGGCAAGCATCACTGGAGAGGAACATCTGCAGCTCAGACCGCAGCCACACAGCCCCCACCATATGGTCCATCAGAGCTGAGCAGCSGGACAGCAGGGAGGCTTTTCCCAGGCCTGCAAGGACTTTTGTCCATATGAACACAATGTTCMTATGAATCTTACACACACAGCCATGAATGCTCAGCCCCAAAACCAGGGGTCACCAAGCTGTTGGTATCATTTGTGTAGCTGGGCACGAGTGCCAAGGGGAACAGGGACCCTCAATCAGGCACAAAAAGCCTCTCATGTGAGTGTAAATGTAAATCCAGTCTCCACTGGGACTTTCACTCAAAGCTGTGATMTAGTCCCAAATCATTTGTGTGTACACCCTTTGAGCAGCCAAAAAGCGTGATAGACAAACACTAAATGGTAGTGCTGCTGCTTATTTTAATTAATTTATACATTGTTTCTTGACAATATGTATAATTCATCACCCATTTCTATCAAAACCTGGAATACACTGGTAACCTCAAATTGCAAGCAGTATGTTCATCTCCTTTCAAACTGAGCAGAGATGGAAATAATTCCTCCAAGATCAGTAAGAGGCATCAGAACTTCTCCTCATTTGACAGCCCACATGTAATAAGGTAAGAAGTGTCATCGAACAGGAACAGGACCACCTGCTTCATTTTATGTCTGTACTGTACTTAGTGTGAGGGGATCTCCCTGGGGATCCTAAGTACTACAAAAACATAAATAATGGTCAAGGAGAACACAGACATGGGATACCAGAACAACAAATGGGCTATAGTACTCAGCAAGCTACTCTACTGCACTGTGTAAAATTGTGGTTTTTATATTCAAGACCTTTGTAAGGGACGTGAATTTTTTATTAGGAAATACAATGAAAAAGGCAAAAAAGTAGTTCACATTCACATCTTTATTTGTTACCTACACAAGCTATAATTTACAGACTGATATTTTCTGAAAAATAAAAACAAAACAACCAAAAAACCTCAATATCCAAACACTGTATCTGAATCTACATAAAATTTTAAAATCTGCAGAATTTACAAATTAATATTCAGAGCAGTTGGGTAAATTATACATCCTCCCTCGATTTCCAGGTTCCAAGAGTCCTACAGGCACAAGAAAAGGTATTTTCTTTATACAACCATCTATTTACATAGCTTTTTCCAATATACGTGGTTCAGTTCTCAAAGTAACTGCCAAGGTTTGCAAAACAGTGTATTTAAAATACATTTAGCAGCATATAAAATTAGATAAAAACAAAAGACAATTTGCTTTAAAAAAAAGAAAATGTGAGATGATAGAAACAAATCCATAAGAAAAATAGATTAAGATA
This sequence comes from Malurus melanocephalus, assembly GCF_030028575.1. Taxonomy (NCBI): domain Eukaryota; kingdom Metazoa; phylum Chordata; class Aves; order Passeriformes; family Maluridae; genus Malurus; species Malurus melanocephalus. The sequence continues at coordinate 584,121 of NW_026623350.1, read as the reverse complement.
TATTTGTCATGACATTAAGAACACCTAGTCATTGCAGAACATAGGCAAAACACAAATAAAACATAGCAATTTGTGGGCATTTGAGTTCTAGTCCTGAGCACAGAGTATACACAGCTGCACAACTTTGGTCAACACAGATTATATGCTAACATCACACAAATCATAGGCATTTGCTGTTAGCAGGATACAGCCATGTCAGGTAGATGTATCATTAACAGCTTCTTCCCATCTATTATTCACTGCACTTTCCTAACAACGGTGTAAGTGACCTTTAAAATCTTCAAACTGCCTCTCATAATCACGGCTTATTCGTGGGACACGTTCCTTCCCCTGCTACCCTAAAATGCAAAACAGCTGATCATACCTGTGAGTGAAATACAGCAGAGCACTTTTGTTATATATTTCAGGTTATAATTTTGAGGTGGTCATTAGAGAAGACTGAATTCCAGTTAATTTAAACTGCAAGTATCACCATATGCRCACAAATTCAGCCATAATATATAGAGATACACATGTGGCTGTGGAGACACAAGCATGTTACCAAGAGGTTATTAAATACAGTACATATTTTAAGGACAGCAGGTCTAGTGGAAGAGTTCACGCATTTCCAGTCCATTCCAGTCATCAGTGTTTACCTAATAAACATGCAGCAAACTGCATAGAGTGCACCTCAAATTAATCAATGTATGCCTTTATCACCATGATCTCAATTACTGGCAAGATCTTCACTTGCATCTCCTGTATCTGAGATCTGTCCATCCATTACATTTCGAGCTTTCCAGATCCTCACAGTGCGATCACTGGAAACCAAAACAAAGCAGCATTAGAGAGGCATATTTACACTGGGGAAGGAGAGAGGGCCAAGTGGGGGCCCAGGAAGCTTCCTTAAAAGCTTGAGTATTGGCAAAATAACAGTTCTTTAATGGACATGCAAGGGTTATTCCACCTCCAGGAGACTTKGTATTCTAAGATGTGCAACAGTGAAGATTCTCTAATCTTATCACAGCATTGGCTATAAYCTTTAACCATCTAAGAAAGTATAAAGATTTTATGCCTAAGAAAAGTGAAATCATCTTCTATTACCTAATTTTCTAAAATGGTTATAGGTTTGAGTAGATTGACATCAGAGGAGAGCTTCCATCGTGGAGCTATTTGCAACTTGGCAGACCACAGGCAGAATCAGGGGGACAGACTCACTAGRACAGGATTATTCCTGTCATTAGAAAAGTGTGAACTGTTGTACCAGGTTAAATCAAACCTAAACCACACTCCATTTGCACAAGAGGTGTCAGTCTATTATAGGGAAAAGTAAAAAAACACAGAACCACAAGACAATACAAGTCTTAACTCTCCAACAAMACATACCCAACAAATCCAAACTCCTTTGCAAAGTGCTAGAAAGTATATACCAGTGAGGTGGTGCTTAGAAGCCCAGGAGAGGCAAACTGTAATTCTGTGCTTTTGGACAAAATCACTATTTACACAATTTTAAAGTACGTGTAAGTACAACATCACATAGAATGTGTTACAAAACTCTATTATAATTTAAAAGTAAAATAAAGAGTTAGTCTTGTTAAACAGCAATTTATTCCATGAAAGGGAAGTTAYGAATTTCTCATAAATATTAACTTGAGTGACTAGCCAACATTGACTCATATATTCCTCACAACCCCCTCAAAGGAAAGCAGCAGGCAGAGCAGACTTTGTGACAGTTAAAAGTATTTTTTGACTTGGGCCTTCATTTCACTGTAAATTGTTATGAACACTCTAAATTTTTTAGACCTTAAGCCCATTGCTAGAAATGCCAAAAGGCTGTAATTTTTTTTTTAATGATTAAAAGGGAATCAATTTCAGATGCATGTATGTTCTACACCAAGAATAATATTTAGGCAAAGAGAGACATAAGCTTTGACATCTCTATCCCTATCTATTAGTGCTTAAACATTTAAAATATAAAACATAAAATATAAAATGTATTTGTTTGGCATAACTATCTCCTGATAGACAACAATGTAACAATGTATTTATTAAAAGACCTTTTCTTCTTCCAGAAAAAATACCATAGAATAAACATATTTTATATTTTATATTTTTATATGTTTAAGCACTAATAGGTGGGGGTAGAGATGCCAAATATAAAAACTTGGCAACTTTGAAATGCTGCTATGATTCAGAAAGACCTGCTTTAAATTCAGAAGGCCAGAAACTCCCGCAATTGACACTAGAATGTAACACATCAGCCTTCACAGCTTCTGTGCTCAGACTACACAAAGAGGTGGTGCCATCTCCTGCATGTTCTCCATAACAAGGTCAAGTCCCTTGACTTTTCAGGTCCTCAATTTGCTCACTTTTACTGAAGAAACAAGTATTCAAATCAAGATGTTTAAAGGACAGTAGGATGGATGCAAAGATTTTTCTGTATGCCAGCACTTAAAAACAAAAAACCAACCAGCCAACCAACAGCCATGTGCCATGGCTCGTAGAAGAATTTGCACAGGTCAGGAATTTTCTACCAGGAAAATTTCTACCAACTGCAGAGACAAACTCATAAAGTTGTCAAGTAATGCCAAATTCTCCCTCCCATCCTGTAGATCAGTGGTCTCCAAACTTTTTTTGATTGGCCACCCCTACCACTAAAAATTTTTTAAGCCCACACTGCCATGTGTATTTAGTAATTTATATACACTTACCACTGAATTCCAGCACCCAATGGGTCATGCTGTGCATCCCCTGGGGTGCAGGCACCCTATTTTGGAGATGGCTGTGATGGACTATTAGCACTGACAAGATGGACTGGACGAAGTCTCCCTATGAAGTGACTTACACACGTCCTAAACATGGGCAGAATTCTAGCAGGGGACACAGAAAAGGAAGATCTATGGAAAAGAACTCACTCTGCTGCTGTGAAAATCTGGCTGGAGTTGGTGCAGATGGCATTTATGGGGCTGTCGTGTCCCTTCATCTCCCCAATGGGTGCGAAGGTATCCACATTCCAGAGCTTGAGGGTGCCTCCCCTGCAGCCACTGAGCAGAACTGGTGTGCCGGGTACCAGGCCAAGAGCACACACCCAGTCCTTGTGAGCATTAGGAACTTGCTGAAAGAGAGAAGGCAGGCAAGTCTCACAGGGCTGCTAAAACTTCCGGAGGAACAAACACAGAGGTGGAAAAATCCCAAGTTGTAAGCTGGAATCCTGTCCTGCAGTGGTTTTGTTACATGGCTCTGGCTGTATCCCAGCCCTGGGGCTTTTCCACCTTTAGAGCAGGGAGGGTGCTAACTTCCATGAGGCTTTTMCTACGCCATGAGTTTGTTTCTTTTTGTAAAATAGTACTGCAAAACAATAAGAGCATCCAATATACGCAACTGATCTATAATGTGGAACAGAAATCAGTTTAGGGTAATTCTAAGCCTGCATGTTTTCAAATGTGTATTTGAATGCATTTTTGAACATATGGTCTCTGTATATGTTTCAGGTCTGTTTGTAAAGCTGCTATAAAACACATAAAAAGAAAATCCAAAATACTGCTCAAAAATAYACCAGTAAGACAGAAACTGTTTCTATATTTGCCTTCTTCTTTTCCCACTACACATTATAAATTGATTTTGTGATACTGCACTTAACAAAAACACATTAATTCTTTATTAAGGAAGGCCACTAACATTTTACTTCTMATTTAGAAAGCAAAATGCTGCACAGACCAGCTGAGAACAACATCCTTTTGGTACCAACAAATAAATATATGGTGAAAATAAAAATATGGGAAAATAATAACTCAAGTCTGCTGTCTTTTGGGGGGACCAAAAGTGGCTTTTCTCCAGTTCAATATGGTAGGAACTGCTTTGCTTTGCTGAATTGCTGATAAYGTAGTACATTCAGCTTTCCAAGATCATCTTGGTGTTTCAGCTGTAATACACACTCCTACCACAGCACTGGTAGTCTGGTTCTGCAGCATTTCATGAAACTGGGAGGGGGAGCAGCTTTTATAAATCCTAGTTTTGTCACTGCAGGAGGTTGTGATTTGGGATGTATAACATCAGGTGATCAGGTGAGGTAGATGATCTTGACATTCTTTTGAATAGCATGCTTGTTAAGTGATTTTCATCAATTATAAAGGATCAGACCTGACCAATACATGTAGACCAAACCAGGACCTCTGATGCAACATCGGCATTTATTCCGTAAAGCAACTCAGCTCTGTTTCGGGTTTTGGTTGCATGGTAGATTAAGGAGAGCAGCTGTACAATCTGTGACCTTGGAGGTTTTGAAATCTCAGCTGGGCAGGGCCTTGAGAAACCAGATCTAACTACARAGTTGGCCATGCTTCAACCAGCAGGACAACTTCACATTGTGTGWCCTCCAGTGGGCCCTTCCACTCTTAATTACCACATGATTAGCAAAGTACCAGAACTAATCACTCCCTAAAAAAGACAGCGAATAATAATTATTTATATTCTGTCAAATGCTTTATTCTCACCTCCTTTGAAAACATACAGCATTTTATAGAAATAGAAATAAAAAGAAAGAAGAAAGTGTGAGATTGTTTTCATCAAGTTCTACTTTTAAAACCAACAAACACACAGGGGAACGCCAAGTGTAGAAATTATGAAATGCATMTATACCAAATGGAAAACAAGAAAAGTGATATAACTAGTCCAATTTACACCCTTCTTTACCCCTGGTCCTATATTCTTTCTGATGTTACATTAATTGCAATAACAAAAATGCATATTGCATAATATTTTAATGAGCCTACAATGCAAGAGYGCAGACACTTCTTACAAATTTAATGAAGTCATTCTGAGAATCCAAAACCTTTCCTGTTCCTGTGGTTTTGGTACAACCTGCTTAGAACCTTTCTCTGAACAGACAGATGTGAGGGCACATATCCCAATATGGCCAAGTGAAGATTTTCTGTAAGAAGCTAAATTTATGAATCCTTATTTTAACTGTGAAGTCTTCATAGTATTCTGAAAAGGAATGGCACCCAACTGGATGATTACAAAAGAAGGTCAAGAAAGTTTATATATTTATCAAATACTTAATATGCCCATTTCAAAAATTTCTTCTTAGAGTAGCGAGTCTACTACTTCCTCATGTCCTGATATTTTAAAATTCTATTTGTTTCCTTGTTATCAGTCTGCATATTAAATGCATGCTCCTCCTTCCCCCAAAAATTATTGCAAAAGCAGCACTCTATTCTGGTGTTTGTTTTACTGTCTTCCAGTTTTCACCCAGTCTCAAGTTAAATAATCCTAACTACACTTCAACAACCCCTCMTAAGACCTAAAAGATCAGCTTATAGCCACTAGCCAAAAATCAAGCCAAATCTTCATGCCAAACAAATGAAAAATTCCCTGGATTTGAGGTCCTTTTACACCTGCTCCCTTTTTTTTTCTGTTTACATAAGGAAAGCACACAGCAAATGTGTTCTGACAGCAAACATTATTATCAGTGTGTTGTATACATTACATAACACATGCATTGTATAAGGAGATGAATCTAAGGAGTAAGACTGGGTGTACTGAGGTGGCTGTAAAGCCTCTTCACAAGAAAATATTCTACAGCCTGATTTAAAGTATTGTTTCTCGTTAATGAGTTCCCAATCCAAAATTTACTAATTTGTCAAAGACAAGCATCCAATGGTTCCAGCTGCAGATGAAGCAAGTGCTGCCTGCATTCTTAAGCATAAAAACAAAACCCATGTACTCAGAACAAAAATAGGATAACCACTTCATTAGAATTTCCTGATGCTACATGCACAGAAGAGAAAAGCAACTGCATATAAAGATTAACTATATTATTGATTTCTTTCTTAGTCAGTGCTCTATGCCTTCCCTATTAAAAGCACCAGCGTCTATGTGAATAGTCATTGTATGAGCCTGAGCATTTACACAGCTRGAGAACATTTCTACAGCGTGACTGTCATAGTAGCTGCATGATTTTTTCCATTACCTGAAGAAGGTCTTTTTGAGACAAATCCCATTTCTTAATTCCATTATCTCTGGATCCACTAAAAAGGTTGTCTCCCATAATAGCAAGTGCTTCAATGCCATCGTAATGAGGAGGTTCAAAATTGTGTGTAGGACTTACACTTCCAAGAGCCCCTTCAGTCACATCAAACATCTAAAATAAATAAAAAAATACGTTACATGAAATTTTCTGCCATCTAATCTGCTTGAAAGTCATGCAGTAAATAACTTCAGGGAAAAAAACTTGAAAAGTCTTATTACAGGCCACCCTATCATGATGTATATTTGACAGAATTTATCTACCAGAATCACTTCTTTCTCCTCTTTCACCTCTTGCCTGAAGTAGGAATACTCCACTGATTTCAGAGAGACTGCTCTGGGAAGAAGTTCTACTACTTGAATACCATACATGCAGYAGCTTCACAGGAAGGGCCCATATGTACCTTGTGTGGTGGGCTAGAGAAACAAAGCTCATGAGTGAGTTTGGGAAACAAATAACACTGGGAAAACTGCACAGGTAAGTAGCTTCAGAAGGAGGCATTAACACATTTTTCTGGACAAGTTGTTTTGGTAAGGGTTACATACTATTACTCACTGATGCATTTAATTTTCCCCCTCCTTGCCCGTGCTCCAAGAATAGGGTCTTAAAACAGACTCWAAGTAAGGTTGTTTTAGCAATTCAAGCCATAATCAATCACATCAGGTCTTTGTTCCCAGAGCTGCAGTGTAAGCAATCCTGTTTCATTTTGCATTGTAGGGAGTCAGAACTCACCCAGTGAGACTGAGCTGAAAMGGAACAGATGAGCCGTAACTTTTTAAACCACCAGCTCTGTTTCACAAGCAAATGTCAGACTTCATCCCCTATTATTTGTTCTTTATTGGCCTTTTAGAATAAATAAGCTTGACAGTAAAAAAGGGAGAGCTTAGTAGTACAAAATAATACCTTGTAAGCTAAAGGTATTTTAAAATAAGTTACTGCATTCAATTAACATGCATCAGTTCCAATTGCAACAAAAAAATTCAATGATAAACCAGAAAAACCAGGCAGAGGTGACTATTTTTGCTGACTCAGTAGACAAGACAGCAGTTTCCTATGGCAGGGGATGGCAGTATCTGTCACCAGACCTACACAGGCAGAGAATCACAAAACATTAAGGGGGTGAMATGGACCTTAAARATCRCCTAGTCCCAACCCCTCTCCCACAGTGGGGACACCTCCCACTATACCAGGCTGCTCAAGGCCTTATCCAAACTGGCTTTGAACACTGCCAAGTGTTGGGGCATCCACAACYTCCCTGGGCAACCTGCCTCAGTGTCTCACCAGCCTCACAGTGAAAAATTTCATCCTAATAGAACCTAAAGTTCCCCTCTTTCAATCTGTAGCCATTACTCCTTGTCCATCACTACAAGCCTCTCTGGCTTCCCTGTAGGGCCCCTTCTGATACTGGAATCTCACGAGGTTTCCACAAAACCTTCTCTAGCCAGGCTGAATAGAAGCATTGAGAATTCACAGACTGCTGCACTGACCATGGAAATACAGATCATTTACACTATCTATCAGATATCTGATTACACTATCAGAACACACACTACTCTGCAGTACACAGACATGGCTGAAATAGCCCTGGACATTCTAGTGGGGTAAGACAAGAGGCAGGCAGACCTAGGAAGATTTATGTAGCCTGGCCATGGAAAAGGAACACACAAGAAACTTCTCTGACTGGTGACAGCGTTGTTTTCTGAAAGCCTTCCCACCTCCTTGCTTGTCACATGATTTTATAGCATGACAAACTCACACTGCATTACATGAAGACACCTTGTTGTTCCCACTGAGATCCTTCACTCATTACTGTGACAGGATGGCAGCTCATAACTAACCCAATATTCTGAACTGTGCAGACAAGTACTTCTCAGAGTGTCTGCCTCAATGCCTAAGAATCCCCTGGCCTCCAGCCACAGGGACACTGCTGATAGGATTCAAATCCACAGCCCAAATTGTCAAACTATGCACCCACCTCTCAGGCAGTTTTGTGCACGAGGCAAAGTGCACAGCCAAGCATCCAAGAATTAGAGAATAATACAAAAAAAAAGAAGCTCTGCTTCCAGAAAGTTCACACGGGTTCTGGCTCCTGCTCTACCCCCAGCTGTGTTCATGCACTTTTTCCAGTGTGTGAGAAATATAAGAACAGAATGAAGGGTACTCCCTCATAACAAGTTAGGGTTTCTTGCTCATTCTCTCTTTGGCCCCAAGCATCACACATTCTTTGCAGTGTGAGGGCCACCTTTATGGATAATCCACAAGTCTGGTAATTTTGGTGTAGCCCTGAGAAACAAGAGATTGTGGGTTCAAATAGCTGGGCTCACCTGGCTGAGGTGGGCCAGAAAGACAAAATACAAAAATACAAAAAACCAAAAAAAAATAAAGAAAATAACCTCCTCCTCCCCAAAAACAGATTCCATATCCTTGAGTGTAYTAATCACAATGCCAAGAAGCAGAAAAGTATACTGGCCACCTTGACTGAGATGTGCTAACCTCTCTCTCCCCTTCCCCACTTCAGAACTCGGGTAACGCTTCAGAAAGGGCCTGGGCTAGACCCCACTCTCTTATGCRAGGAACACATAGAATGTCTCTGCTGAAACAATTAGGTCTGTACTCAAAAACAGGGCCACAGACTTAGGATACTTTCAAAGGCTGTCACTTAAAAGTAGGTGTTATGAATATTCCTTCAAGACTTTGTACATGTGACATCCAATTTAATGGGGATTAAGAAAAAGCTTAATTAGAGAGAACCATCTATCCATCTTCCTTCATGAAACAAAAAAAACACTGAAGTGATAAGTGTTTATTAAGACTGAACATTATCCAYGATCCATGACTGGTGAAGTAACTTCCAATTTAGCTATCACATTTCAAATGTGGATATGGCAGCCACTTCTGCTGAAACCTGCGTTCCATGCTGATGTGCAAGTTAAAATAAGCAACTACTAGTGGTTTACCTTTATATAATGATCCTTTGAACCAGTGATAATAAGATCTTGTCCATTGGAAATCTGATCGACAGTAAGGCACATAACAGGACCCTGGTGACCAGTTAGCTTTCCTGTGGACTGAAATCTTCAAGGATAAGAGAAGAAATGAGGATTTGTTAATTTTTCATATATCCAATATAGTCCATAGCACAGTTTCTGACAGAGTGGATCTTTTTACTTCCCCTATGCCTTTAGTACTCATCCTYTAGTTTACATATATTCTATTGTTCATATCCATGGATAAATACTAAATCTATGCTAAATGCAACAAAAGACCTCTATGTATGCAAACCAAGAATTAAAACATTTAACAGTAAAGATGAATCAGTCCCCTCATAACTATTTTCTGTATTTTGGATGCACTCTTTGGGAGCAGGTTCTGTTTGGAAATGTTATTATAGTGCAGCTATCATAGTCCCATATTATATTACTTCCATTGGCTTCCATCATCTCATCRACAATTACTAGTCAGGATTCATGTATTCACCTTACAAGAGTGTGTTTCGTAGTGCCTCTCAAACAAACTCCTGTGTTTTTCCAGTAATTTTTACTGAAGTGATTCACCACAATATTAACACGAGAAAATCATTATCTCAGTAACCACCACGGATGGATTAGCTGATCTGTGACTTGGCCATATTTTGCCCAGGTTATGGACACTACCATAAAGAAGAAACACTTCACTGTTTCATATGCTCAACTTCACTTCCTATGCACATGTAACCACCTAAAGAACATTCTCTTCTGCTGGTATTCAGTACCTTTTCAGGTCCCACATCCTCACTGAGTTTCCAGCAGCTGCATAGAGGAATGTGCCAGTTGGATTCAGTGCAATTTGATTGATCTGGTTCTCTCCAGCTGGGATAGCGACTGTTCTGTTAGTACTTCCTGAACACGCATCAGCAGGCATTGCTTGGCCTGAAGACCTGAGTACAGAGAGGAAGGAGAAAAAGAAAAAAAACAAATCCCACAGTTGGTTCTCCATACTTAGTATACTGTTTAAAAACAAACCTATTTCACTGAGCAAAAAAAGGCTGTAAGCCAATTRTGAATACCAAACATTTGATAAAGCAAATTGTTTAGTGTTTTCATATATTACAGGTGCCCCATATCGACTTAGCCTGAACATATAAAGAAAAACTTCCATTCCCAACAGCGTACTTATATTACACTGTACYGCACTATTGAATTAAATATAGTAAAATATATCTGAAACAAAGACTCATTTGAGCTCATGGCATCTGAGGTTCAGCATACTCACGTCAATGTCCGAATGCACTTTGCAGAATCTCTGATGTCCCACACCTTGATATAGGAGGTTGAGACTGTGAAGACYAGGCTTGTGTAGTTGCAATATTTRATAGAAACAACATTATTTGGATGACCCCCTAAAGACATAATCTCTTGTCCAGTTACCAGATTCCAGACTTTGCAGGTACGATCTAAATAAAGACAAACAAAAAGGAAAAAAAAATATTAATAGTAAAAAAAAGAAAAAAAAAAAAACAAAACAGAAAAACCTTGTTTTGCCTAAACTCATTAGGTCATTTGCCTAACTCATTCGGTTATTAAAAAAAATAAATACATGCATTCATGTACACTCATACATTTTCCTCCATTTCTGACACCACAGAAAAACAGCTAAGTTAAGCAAATCTTAAAGAATACACATGGCTATCCATCTATCAACATCAAAACTAACCAAGGTTAATCACTAAATGCGCATTCAAGATCTGCATTATTGGCTCCCATAGCATTTTGAAAGGATAAAAACCTCAAGGGMAGTGAAAATACATACAATTTAGAAGCTGTGAAGTGTGGATGATGACAGATGAAGAATCCAATTTTTAATTTAAGAATTTACACATAGTTCAGGATGAGTTTTAAGCTTTAGTATGCTGAGTTCTGACTGCCACAACAAAACTACAAAGCTGAGGAGAGATGCAAGCTCTTCAGTGTATTGGGGGCCTTTAAAAATCCCAGCAAAAGAGTGCTTTAGTCACTGTTTTCATTCAGTAGCAAAGGAATTTAAATACTGCAACCTTTTATGGGTTATAATCCCAAATGCATAGACTCTTTCAAGAAATCTGCAACATTAATGACAAGAACAGAAAACTCTCTTTGCTGCACTGTGTCTGTATCACTCCACATATTTTAGACATACATTTATACTGAAATAAGCACTGGAAAAATGAAGAGAAAGCTTCATGTATAGACACTAGTTATAATAGCATGAAGGTAAGTTGTACCACTTTGAAATACCAACTGTCAAAATCAAAGCCAAATATCTGCAATGCACATGAGAGCTTTATTGGCATTTCTGAATTTGGCACTGGCTGCAAGTATCACCTGATGTCAGTGAGCCAAGACTTTCTACTTTAGCAACAATTTCCAAAAGATTTAACCTTATTTAATTATCTACATGCTACACTACTGTACACTGTCGTCTACAGTCTTGAATTGAAGTGCACTTTTTAAATTCCCCTCCAAAAATATATGCAAGATTCTTCCTTAAGTTTGGGAAGCGAGGATATGACAAAAAAAAATACTTCCAACATCTGCAAGCATCCATCTGTTTAAAAAAATTAATTAACAACCCAAAGCTTTAGAACACAAATTTAGATGTAAAATAAAATTTTAAAACATGCCTTTTTCTTTCCTCACATAGCCACTAAATTCAAAATCTCAACAGAACTAAGTAACATTTGCAAAATCTAAATCAATGTCCTTTTTTGCATTTGCATACAGTTGCACAAATGTTGAAATGTTGGCTCAAAACTTGGAAGATCAAAAGTTTTYGAACTCAAAGTGTGTGATTTGGTGTTTTTAACAGCCAGGTAGTAGAATAGCCATAGAAACCACACCAAATACCAGAAGTGGAAGACCTGCATCTGATGGGGTTATCTAGTATGCTAATATGGGGATAGAAGGGATGTCCTGAAATTTCAAGGTTTATTCATTATGTGAACTGATGAAAGAGTCTCCCTGTCAACAGATGTTAACTTCTTCCCAGCCACTCTAGCTCATCTATGTTTCAATACTTTCAGAAAAAAATAAAACAAAAAAACCCCACAGTTTATCATACAGGTTCTATCTGGGAGAAAAAGCGTCTGCCATAGTTTCAGCTGCASAGCTAAGAATATAACAAGTCCTTTACCTCTAAGTGTTTTATGTGAAAAGGCCCAAAGAAAAAGCACAATATACAAAAATCATTTTTTGAGGAATATTAAAAAGGGTGTTTGTGAAAAATAACCATTGAGGTCTGGTGGGGTKATCTTCAAGCCAAACTGAGCAACGACAATGGAAATTCACTACAGGCAGGAGGAAAATGTCTTCTTCAAAACACTGCTTCTACCAATTTGAAAAGTTCATAAAGTGACTGCACCACCCAGTAACGAATCTAGGACTACTAAAAACCCAGGCCCTCCCACAACAGCCATACAGTTCTTATTGCAGAGGACAGGCAACAAGATGCACAGAGGGAACAGAAGATACCCTTAGATGAAGAAGACAGCTTGAAGAACCAACTATGGCACGAAGACTAGTCAAACTGTGCAGTAGAGGCAGAAAAGCACCAATTCCCACCTCCACCCTTGCCCTGAAGCTATTATTTTGCATTGCACATCATGTGTGCACATGTTACGATTGTTTCTATTGTATCACTSAACAAATGATCTTTTTGTGGTTTTCCACTACAAATTAACAACCAAATACTACTCACTGGAATTAAAAACCTATAGCTAATTACTGCAAATCCCTCCTGAGCTTATGTTGAGAAAGGACCCTTACAATTTTCCGCTGTGTTTACAGCACTAAGCACAATTTGAGAATTTCACAACATCCTGAGTTGTCAAAGCAGCCTCTGTAGGCAGCAGAGGCACACAGAGCTTGCCCAACCTTTAGATCCAGTGAAGAGAAGATCATCAGTTGCATCCACACAAAGCACAGCCTTGGTATGTCCCTCAGCTGTATAGATACACTGAAGAGGGGATGTTCGGATGCATTTTGAAGCAGGAAACGCGTTAATTATCCCCCTGAAGAAAAAAAAAGAATGTGAGTTGGGCATACTTATAGACACAGACAAAATTAATTTACTTGCATGTAGGGAAAAAAACTTAGCCTAGTGTTCTCACATGTGAGAACAGAACAGCTGAATGCCTTTCAGAAACTACACAAGGATTTTTACTATCAAAAAAATAGAGCCTCAACACCTGTCAACTCTGGACTATCAGTTAAAGGAAATCACATACAAAACCAAAAAAAAATGAAAAGACAACAAGATGCTAAATGATGGGTACATGGAAAAGATTGCACAATGCTGAAAAAACAGGACTCTTAAAGCTTCTGGATGCTCAAGATCAACCATAAGACATCTTAGACTAAACAGCACAATCTGAAAAATGGAGCAAATATAATGTACGTTGCCAATTACAAACTCAGCATGCATTTCACATCATCTGCATTCTATGGGCAGACACAGTGAACTGCTGTTAACTTCTGGGCCTGAAGAAGGTTGCACTGCACTCCGTACCCAATAATGCACTCATGCTCAAATGGCCAAAATGGAGGATAACTGGAATGCTGACACACCAGAGGAACCTTCCTGGGCACYTTCAGCTACTACTGTGGTGATGTCAAAAGACTAATTCAGCCTGAAAATAACCCCTTACAATTTATCTCCAAACAAAAATTACTAGCAGTCTAAAATCCCATGCATACAATTGCACACACACAGATCCCTTTAATTTCTGTCAGATGCAGAAAAGCCTCAAGGGAATGGCCAAAACATCCAACTGCTGTGACCTGGCTAGCTTGAAGTTAAAATTCACTGTTATGCTCTTTTGGGAATCACACATAACTGTGAAGAAAAGGAGCTAAACCATAGCTCTTACCAAAACAATAAAAGAAAGGTGTCAGATGCTTTAGGAAAATGTAAACATTTCATAATATTGAGATATACCCCTTTCTATTGTTATAGAAAGGAAAAAGTCCTTCATGATACAAGCTAACTTTGTGACAACTGGCTAGTTTATCTAGTAGATTAAAACAATGATTTTACTAATTTTTACAGCTCAGGACATCTTCACGCACATAATTCATTACTCCTCAACAACCCTTCTATAGATTTTATCAGTATTAATAGTGCCTTAAATAGTGTAATATTATCTTCCTCATTTTAGAAAGGCATTCACCTTTCCTCTTTACTGTTTTATGTTTTCAAGAAAATAGGAACAATTTGCTTTTTAACTCATTTAGGCCTCTATGTTTTTGTTTTCAAGCATCCCACAAAACTAACACGGTTTTCTCTGTAGTAYTCCCTAGAGGATCACGCTGCCTCTGAACTGAGTTATTCCTACTGCTGTTCTCACCCACTCACTTCCGTGACAAGCCATGTAAAATACATGTCCTGGAGCTATTTATCTACCTATGCACAGTGCTCTAAAATCTACAGACAGAAAAATGCTACAACTGCTAAGACCAGACAAAGCCAGCATCACATTATTAGCAGTTCTTTGACTGTCCTTCTCTTAAAAAACTAATTTTTCACTGAGTACCAAAGTCCTAACCCAGAGGGACACGAGCGGGGACATTTCTTTCATCTCTTAAGCCACTGTGCATTCTGTCAGAAAGACATAATAAAAAAACTACTCATTTTTATTTACACTAGGATTTCATTTTTAGTGATCAAATCATACAAAAGAAAACGAAAAACGCAAATGAGGAGAGAAGCAAATAAAACATAAGAAAACATCTGCTCCTCTTTTTTTTTTTTTAAGAAAACAAAGAGAGAAAGAATGTGTCTAAAGAGATGTTTACATCGTACTTCAGTTATAATTAAAACACCTGACATGGTCAACAATGATTAAAAAAATGCCCTAAAAAAGGAGAGGAGGAGACATGCTTGACCAAAATCTCAGATATTTAACGTTCTGGCAAAAGCAAAGAGAAACAATGCACAGGGTATCAGGAAAAATCATGCAGCAAAATGAAATTTCGTAAGAACTGGAATGACTTCGGTGAGTGATGCCAAGAAAACAGAAAAGAGAGAGAGTACCTTTGTACCTCCGACAGAGAGGAATCACTTTCATCAGACCTACAATCAACAGTGGTGGAATTGTGAGGAGAAAGRATATAGGTATCAGCAAAGAAATGCCTCCACATGAGAAGAACAAACAACAGCACGGCCAACTCAGAAAAGCAATGCAAATTCACAGACAGTGTGCAGCATTGCTCACGGTGTATCTTAAACCCATGATGATATCGGGGGTAGAGGGCGGAAGAATAATTATCTTAAAATATAACTCTCAGCAGTAAGTTACAGTAGAATATTTCAGGTCCAGAAGATGASTAACAGCAGCTAAGCCATTTCTTATTTCCAACACTTTCTTAGAGAAGTAAAGGCAAAAAATTAAAATGAGAAGATGGATGCACAAGTTAAATTCCATAAGATACTGCTTGTTGAGAGTATCAAAAGAAATCAGTCTGAACATCAATGCCTGCTAAGTGCAGAAGTGACATGCAAAATGTTAGTAATAAAGATATAAATGTTAAATATGATCGCCCACTCAAATAAAAACAGCAATTTGCAAGCCATCCTAGGTTCAAAATCCTTCATCTCTCATTTTGAAAAATGTTTAAAAAAAAACAAACAAGAAAACATACAAGTTAATGGTTTCCCGAGGCATGATGATTTGCAGTACATCTTAAGATGTCCTTCATTTTCAGCTCAAATCAAACAGATTCAGCAGTTTCAATTTGACTTCAAAGTCAGTTCACAGAAAATGAAAGGGGTTAGGTGGAATTAGCAATAAGAAAGATAAGCTAAAATAAAGAAGTCACAAGCTCAGTTACTAAAAGCCTTGAAAGCCACTGCTTGGTATGTGGTGGCTGTAGACCTCTGAAAAAAACCCAAGGTTTTATTTTTAAAAATAGTGTAAACAGACAACAGCAATTTCTTATCTTGCTACAGCTAGAAATGAAGTTTTATTTTAAATTTGAGCTGCAGCTCATAAGCACTGCATGGCATTTGCATCAGTACTGAAATCTGCAATAAAGATTCTAGTCAAGTGAAGTCCACTGCCATTTGGAGTAAGGCTCCTAACAGATGCCTAACGTGAAGAAAATCAGTTCTAGGTCTTCTAAACAAGATGTATCATCTACTCCTGCAGACCACCTCCTAAAGTCAGTCTGTTAAAATAATTTGGATAATCTCTAAACAACTGTGCTCTAGCCATTTCAATGTCCCATCCTCCAAGGTGTTGTTGTGAGAGCACTCCAAGCAACGCTGGAGCAACTGACTAACTGTCAAAAACACTATTTCCTAAATTATCACCTAAAATCTATTTTTTAGTGTAAACACACACACAAATACACAAACATCTAAGAATTCTACCATTCTTTTCTATTTTGGGTTTAAAACTACAAATACCAGACAGAGCCTAGAAAACAGGAAACAAGGTTCAGCAGGAAACTTCTTTCTCAAATTTTTACAGTGGTTCCATAGTAGTTTTAAATATTTTCTTTGAAAACTAAGCAAAAMCACGAGAAATATCTCCTCCTGTTTTGCAGAAGGGCAAAATTTCTACCAGACACTACACTGCAAACTTGAGCGCACTTTGCATTTCCCTGGTTGGGGGCTGAGGCTTCCCTTTGTGACTTACTTATCCTGCTGAACTGATGTGTTTCCCTGAGAAACAGTAAGACGACTAAAAACATTCATTTCATTACGGGGCCGGCTTGGTGGGGAAGTAGGAGGTGACAGACTAGCCTCTGGGGCTCCAGAATCTGAGCTACAAAAAAAAAAGAACATCTTCTTTAACAGGTTATGAATGGTTAGATAAGTTAAATGCAATATGCCTCAAATGCGAGATGCTCTTTTCTTAAGCAAATAATTAAGATTGCAATACTAGCTACAGATATTTCCCAGAGAAGGCAAAAAGCTTAAGGCTGCAGAGTGCAAAGTGGCACAATGTTCAAAGTTTAAGTGCTAAARGTGAAAGCTCCAGGCAGAAAATACACACATGTAAAACGAGGCAATTCTTGTAAAATTGAAGGCTTTTAGAGATATTGATGATCTCAATTTAAAAAAAGAAAGTAATTTGCAAATGCTCCAAAGGACATTGTCTCAGCAGTGAATGGCTAATAACCAGTAGTGATACTGGGAGATATAAAAAGAAGAGCAAGAATAAGTAAAAAGAAAACAAAAAGAGTGCATGTGAGGGACATCTGCTGGTCCCAAAGTAAAAAGGCAAAAATATTTTTTATTCTGTTTAGAATTARGAGATAGTTTCCTGAGTTACTTTGTACAAAAAAACAATCGGGAAAAAAACCCAACCACACATAAGCCGAGCAATGAGTATCAGCACTGACAATAATAAAAACTGTCCTGTAAGTAAAGAAATAGAAAAATATGTATTTATTTTACAAGAAAATTCAAAGTTTAAATTATTTCACAGGAAATAAATTTAAAATAATCTTACAGTTTTTGTTCTTTTGTCTTAGTCTTTTCCATTGTTTTCTCATAGGCTTTTCTCTTTGCTAAAGGTGAAGGCTCAGGTATCTTCTTCTCTGGAAGAGACGGTTGTCTCGAACTAAAACAAGAGCAAACGATATCTCACTTTAAGGCCCTTCACAAAACTTGCTTTTCTTATATTACCTCTCATTCTCTCAGAATGATTTTCAAATACAAGAACACAGTTAATCTATAATTGTCTCTCTTGAACTAAAGGATTTTAAACTTGGTATATTTTTATATTGAAGTGTGAGAACAAGTTATTAACATTCACATCAACATATAGAGTTGATATATATAGAGTCAGACACTGAATATGTAAAGGAGATTTACTAATGCAATAAAAAAGAGACTCTCTAAAAGAAATACAGTGGAGTATGCACCCTAAATTAAGATCATGGAAATAGTGAAATTTCAGATTCCACATTTGCATCTACAATAGACCATTTACAGACATGAAGAACAGAGAAATCACAATGATTCTTATACATGAATGAAACTTTGCAGTAACATAATCATGTTTCAATATAAAATTAAAAATTAGGAAGTGAGAAAAATTATTTCCCATCAACAACCTGACTATTAAAATGTGGTTTCTCTTTTGTGCCCCACTTCCCTTCTCCCTTGCATTCCATMCTCCCTTTGTCTCTCCAATTCTTGCTCTGAAATAATTCCAATTCCCAGCCACTGTGTTACTTCTCACCACCTTTTATTCCCCATTAAAATCTTCCCCCACAAAAATATCAAGAGAACAATTTAAAGCTGACACCCAAATGTTACTATTTCACCACAAAGACAAAAGAAAAAAGAAAGGAATCTCAGTGGTCCCCATTCTTTTGAACTCCCATTTCCCACTTGTTGAGTAATCACAAAAACAATATTTACTTTTTTTTTTCCTATTTCGGTGTATTTATAAAGGATTTTGTCTATGAATGTGAAACACTCACTAGAAATGAGAAAGCAGATTCTGTAAGTGCTTTAGTTCCACAAAACTCGGTTAGGCAGATTAAGTTCAGCTGGCAGGTCATCTGCCTGACATRGTTATGACTATCAGTCTCAGCTCTACAGGTTCTGAATATGCATAGCTCCAACTTCTCTACATGCTTCCCTTGAGAAGAAGTCTATGCTATATAAAATCCACYTGGAGACTGGAATGTAGAATAACATGATTTAACATGGATGGCACAACCAAGAATACCTATTTGACTCAGGTACATGGGACGGTCTCAGGTGATCACAAACCCTAAGTGCAGTGAGGGACCTGTAAGACCTAGTGCCAAGAACTGCATATCAAACTCCAGAGGTCCCCCAGGGGTCTTCAGGAGACAGGAAAAGGAAGACAAGTGATAACCTGCCTGGTTTTGCACAGAAGCCTAGCAGTTAAGTTACCAAAAAAGGGGGAGAAAGTGGGTCAAATTCCCTTCTCAGGGTCAGAGCATCCATTTCTACATAGGGGTTTTTTACTTGYAGACATACTCTGGAAAGGACACCAAAAAAGGTGGAAGAGGATATGCGCCCTTTCCTCTCTATCCTCGACCAGTATGCATTTCGGAATGCAAAAATCCTGAGRTCACAAGGCAAATCCTATTAATCAGGTTGACAGGTCTTCAAGTGAGGATAAAAAACAGTTTATAGTGTCTACTGCCAGGGTTGCTTATGCATCTACTAAACAGCTACTTTATTAAATAAACCAAACAAAAAGCTGGAACCCAAGCTCCTCTGCCTCACACTGGCATCCTGCACAGTCAGACAGGGAGCCAACTTGTGCTTGTTCACTTTCTACTTGCCCTTTGAGTCTTCCATCTTTGACTCTGCAGTGGAATATCCTCAGCAGAGGGTGCAAAAAGCATCATCATTTTCTTAATTRTTTTTGAAAGCCCAAGAATACAAGTATTATAAAAATGCAGCTGTCTTGCTGGTACAAAATTCCTAAGCACAGGTGTAAAAACCAGCTGCATGCTGTCAATGACCTGACAGAAAAGGAGCAGGACACACACCTACTTACAGATTTCCAGAGCCCTTTGACATTTGYCAGGACATCAGACATTTGAACAGAGCTGGCACTAATCCTACAGGAGATATCTATACTCCAAAGAAGTTGCTGCAGATGAGTTGAGCATATCAAAGGACAACAGCAYTAACTATCTTTGAGAGCAGAATTCCTATCAAATCAACTGTTGGCCATATGTATTTAGGTGCCTCCCTAAGTAACAGAATCACACAATGATCTGGATTGGAAGGGGCCTTAAAGATCATCTTGTTCCAACCCCCTTCCCTTGGGCAGGAACACCTTCCACCAGACCAGGTTGCTCTAAGTCCCATCCAATCTGGCCCTCAACACTTCCAAGGATGGGGCATCCACAGCTTCTCTGGGTAACAGCTTCTGTTCTGATGTTTCACCACTCTCGCAGTGAAGAATTTCTTCCCAGTATCTCATGTACATCTACACTCTTTCAGATTGAARCCATTACCCCTCATCCTATCAATACATGCCCCTGTAAAAAGTTCATCTCCAAGGACCATGGAATCACCACAGACCTGAGAAAAMTGAGCAGGTTCCAGAGTGGAGAAGTTTGTACATAAGCAGACACTTAAATTTGCACCTAAACATATAATTATTTTCTGTCACTTGGAGAATCCATATTTTGGATCACTGTTACAGCTTCTACATCCCCAAATGCCACTTAAGTCAATGGCACAAGGGAAAAAACATTTATGGCAGATAAGATCACAATCTGCTCCCTGAATAATGTATTTG
This sequence comes from Malurus melanocephalus, assembly GCF_030028575.1. Classification (NCBI taxonomy): domain Eukaryota; kingdom Metazoa; phylum Chordata; class Aves; order Passeriformes; family Maluridae; genus Malurus; species Malurus melanocephalus. The sequence goes on along the minus strand of NW_026623350.1, from coordinate 563,854 downwards.
ATTACAAGAGATATGATGGCACCACGGGCCCATAAGGGAAGGCTGGATAGCTCATAAAGACAAGCTWTCTTCAACTGTGACCAGATAACCCAGCAAGAGATCTAGTTTTGAAAGGCATCTACACTGCAGTGAGAAAGTCACTGCAGAGTAATTGTGGGAATTTTTGATCACTTATCTACTAAAACTAGATCAATAACAATTCAATATATGAGGCCTAYTGCTGACTGAATTGATTTATTGACAGTGTGTAACTCTCAAATGCTTGCAGAACAGAGTTTTGGGAAAATCCTTTAATGTCTTGTTGCTGGCTCACTTTCATAAATGGATACAATTGTAGAAGATGAAGTGAGGCAAAAGTTGGTATTACCTGAGTCTTGGATGTCAGGTCATAACACTTGATGTTTTAGATCTTGAAGCTTCAATAGTCTCTACTCATTTCACACTAACTGCTGAAACAAATGGGTTTTCTCCACCTATCCTCAGCATCAAGAGCATTCTGTCCAAGCAGATTCTACTTGTAAAGTGCACTGAAGCCATCAGCCTGGGTTAATAATTGCTGTCAGCAGTGTTTTACTGCTCATGATTGCCACCTCAAGCACATGCCAGAAATACATAGTAAAAAATACAAATTGCAAATGTACATTAGGTAGAGACTGCTGTAAAAATATTATGCAAATAGGACAGGTAAATATTAAAAGCTGCTTAACTCCAGAACCTGTAACAGGAAGGTAGMTATGGGAGACCAATTTCTACATGTGGGAAGCACATTCAATTTACACACGAGCTTGTGCAATACAGGAGCTAGYACCTAAAAAGCTAAGAAAAGGGGCTCTAGCAGTGAATGGCTAATAAGAGTAGTGATACTGGGAAATATAAAAAGAAGAGCAAGAACAAGTGAAAAGAAAACAAAGAGTGCATGTGAGGGACATCTGCTGGCCCCMAAGTAAAAAGACAAAAATATTTTTTGTTCTATTTAGAATAAAGAGATAGTTTCAATYAGTAAAACTGCTCTGCAGATAAGTGCAACCTGCAAACAGAAARGACTTTTGAGGATTCTTAATATTTAAGATTTTTCCTTTAATTTTTCACATGCATACTCTATTGTAGCAAGACTTCCTCATTTTAAGCGTGGTGTCCATACAAGACAACCAACAGAAAGATTTTTCCTAATAATTAGAACCATATATGAATACCATGTTATAGAAAGTCTTTAAGGTGTGATTTGTTCGGGTTTTYTTAAATCTCTCTGCTCTTCTAAGCAGATTGTCACTACCCCCCTAGAATGTGCATTTCCCATAGCACTAATACAGCAAACTAAGGTGTTAGAGGGGTTTTTCACTCTACATAGAACATGGTTACAATAATTTTACTATAACAAAACAACGGAACTTACATCTTCAGTAAGAACCATAGTACTTACAACACTACATTTATGCTTTCTAGAATGATGATGGTAGAAAGGAAGGAGCTTTGTCAGTATTATTTAGTAAGCTTCAAGTATATCAACCTTGTTTGTAAACTTAAAATAATAGATTACAAGAAACTGGCAACATGCATTTTTTAAAAGCAAAGGATATTAGTACAGCATGGCCAAACTTACATGCTGCCTATCTTAGAAGGTAAGCCAGATGGTGGGGGTATAAACTCTCTGTCCCTAGCAGAAGCATCTTGTGTGTCAGCAGCTACCCCACTTTCTTGGGTTTCTGCAACTGATGSAACAGAGCCAGCCAAGGCAGAGTCTGCAGCCCCGCTGTCAGAGACCAGGTCRCTGTTGGCTGCATACAGCAGCTCCATCTGGGTGGTGGTCCTCCGGCGGGCCTGGAGACAGAGAAAACCAAACTGCCACATCAACATGCAATGCTACGTGTCCAGAGTCACACAATCAAGCTTATTATTAGCTGGCAATTAGCATCTCCCTCAATCATTTTGTCAACTAACTTTGGCAACTGAATCAAGAAGCTCACCATTGCTTTTGGGCAACAATTTCAGACAAGACAAGTCAAATTCAACGGCACCAAACATTGATTTGATAACTGGTTTCCAAGGATATCCTTTCAACCAGCTGCCTGTCAATGCTACAGGAGKACAATATCACTCACCTATGGTTCATCCAAATGAAATGTTATAAAGCAGAGACGAATAAAGCAAAGTGCAAATTTAAATAGCTACAATTATACTGGTGATTTACAACATCAGTGCTTCTCCTCATATACAAACTCTGCTTCTTGCTTAGTTTAAGTCATTTCAAAAGAAGTCTAAGTCCACATGAATTAGGATTCATTCAGCATTTCAACAATTTGAAAACAATAAAACTCACAAAGGAGCTAAGCTTTGTGCAACACAGTAATTTGCAAAAAATTAGATGTGACTATACTGTGAAATTCAGATCTATTCCTCAGGGAAATAGAGGGCCAGTGGGGAAGACAAAGACCCATTCTGAAAAAAGCTGTTACAAAAATAGCATGTTTATTTTATGGCATTTTCAGACCAAAATCAGTTGAAGAGCACAAATAGCTGCACACTAAGGAATGTTACCAAATAATGCAACTTTCAACAGAGATATTTTCCTCCAAAGCCAATTCCAGTTGGAAAAGTGGAGGCTAAGCTTCTATTTACTCTGCAAACTTGGCTTATGCTCCTGTGAGCATAGAAGCAAAACTGCAATCAGTGCACATTTCCAGTTCCCACTGCCRTTAATATTAAACTATAGTCAGCCTAGATATACTCTTACAATGTCAACTGTAATTAAGAGCCTGAAGGTCAAACTTTTATTTGTTTCATAAACTTCTTCGAGATTTCTGTGACCACAGAAGCAAATTGCAAACAATAAGCATGTTCACAGTTCCCACTGGCAATAACATTGAACTGTAGCCTAACTAATACTAATCTGCAAAACTACACCAGTTTGGAGTGCAAGTATCTGGAAGAACACATCTCATTTTAAAATTCTAATAACTTTACCCCAAAATATAAAAAAAAGTTATTTTTATCATTGTTTCTTAGAGAGAAGTGTCACACAAAATCATACTGCACACAAATCATATGATGAGTACATCAGTTCACCTTTTGCATATTTTCATTCATTAATATCTCTTGTGCAAAGCCAAGAGCATTTTTCAGAAGGTATCATTAAATTAGGAATTATTATAGAATCATAGAATCACTTAAAAGACATGTAGAAGAATTATCATCATCATTGTACATCCTACCTTGCTTTTGGGTTTGACTTCACCACAAAGCTTCAAGAGATCTGAAGACAATGAACTGAAAAAAAAAATTGCATCACAGTTAGAAAGTAGTATTTTTTTCCTGATGTGTATTTTTATTTTATTCTTMTTTCTACTGAAATCATGGGCAAAGCATAATGAAACCATGTTAGACGTATTTTCTAAAGCTGCTAGTAAACCAATGCATTATAAAAGGAGGAAATTATGGTAATTTTTTCTAGAATCAGTAGTAACAAAGATTTGCTCACCCTCCTTCTGTTCCAGGACTATGCAATGGGGCATCTTCATCAGTACTATCTTCCAAATTTTCTAGAAAATTTCCAAATTAATAGCATTAGTCTATCTCTCTCAACAGGATATGAAGGCTTTAAGTGCTGTACAGAACAACTCAGACAATGTTGGACGTAGATGAACAGAGTACAAAAGACAGGAATTTTCAGAATATCTTGACTATTTTCTATCCAGCTCCCAYTGAATTTTCCTGGCATCTAAACTARTTTTTTCATACAATCTGAATAAATCATACACCTAGGCATACTGTCCCAAATGTAGTGCTCTGCCTATTGTGGCAGAACAAGAGAGATGATAGAAAACCAGAAATTTTAGAAGGAAATCTGTAAGAAAGCAGATAAAGCAAAGAAAATGAACTGCAAGTCACGGAAGAGGTGGGATGTAAATCAATGGACAATAAGAATGTCTCTTTCTCCTCTTTTTTTCATCTTCTGGATCCAAGACAGAATCAGCCTGGCTATAACAAAAATTATATTTTAACTATCTAGTGAGTTGAGGCTCAGCCTTAGCTTATATAGAATGCCACCACATGAGCTAACAGAAGCAAGCACTTTATCAGTATATAAGCATTTATCTTTCAAGAGAGGATGATGTTACCACTTAATACTACAGAACTGCTCCCTAAAAAGAGATTAACAGTAAAARGAAGCTGCTCAGCAGAAATGTTCCTGAAGCAAAAATGGCTACACAAACCTGTCCACAGAAGACAAAACCAGGTGCATGCATGTCACACACTAACACTGTCAAACATCTGATAAACATATCTGCATGCAAACAGTGCAAAACATTAGGCTGAGACAATGAGTCAAGGGCAMATGTACAATCAATTCCAAACTGCTGGGAAAGCAAATCCCCTAACTTGCATGTTATTCTAAAAAAAAACATTAGTTTAAGGACATAGGTAATGCCTTTTTGCAAGCAAAGTCCCTTATTTTTGAACACATTCATGAAATATTAAGGATTAAATAAGTTCTAATGACATTCGATTACATCCCCTCTTTACTAGTAGAGACACTGCGTTTCTTTACTTAATTTATGTCAAGAAGCAGATACCATTTGCAATGCATAGAATCAATATATTTGTAAACCATATTAAAACATGTATATGTTGTCCATGTATATGTTTTAAGTGCAAGTTCATACTTTTCAGAAATGGAGGAAAGATGCAGTTTTCAGTTGAATTCTGAGAAGGAATGGAAAAAGAAGGAAAATACTGCCTTTTGTGTATGCTGCATCTAAACACGTTTCCTAAAAAAGTTAAAACCTTACATCAACCTAGAACCAACACCAACAATGCACTTCAGCTGCTGTATTAATCTTAACAATGTAATCTTAATTATCAGAAATATAGTATTATAAAGAAAGCAGGGTCACAGGAATAACACTCTGAATTTTCTTTTTGTTGTTCTATCCTGCCTTTGAGGCCAGATTAAAACTTTTCAATATTTCTCATTATTATTTTTGTTATTATTATTTTTATTATTATTATATGCCTTATGAAGAAAAGGGGATCTAGACTACTGCTCCTTTTAGCAAGACAAAAGCAGCATCCATAAAGTAAACACATTTTTAAAAAATACAGGATTCCTATTAGAATTATGTTACTTCATCTTATTCTTATAAAGAACTTGTGATCTCTTATTACACGTAACTAAGGAGAAAATGTGGAATGACCACAGAATATGGGATTTTATTTGTAGGCTCACACTCATGTGACCTGATGAGTTTCTTCAGTTTGTCAGTAATTCAGCACATGAAGACTGCCCAAAGCCCTGAGATAGAAACCAGTGCACAGAACCAACAAAAAGATAAAAAAAGTAGGATTCTGCAAGAAGTCCTGAGTGAGAAGACATGAAAGGAGAAATAAAGTTAGTAAAGGCAGTACAGTTTGCAGGGATAGCTGCTAGTAAACCAACGATTGCAGAACAGTGGAGAATTTTCTSCTTATTTTGTCTTCATCTTCATGCAGAGGCAACTGGATGGTACCAGGGCAATGCCACACAGCAGCACAGTTCAGCACAGGAAATGACATTTGACCAGCCATCTCAAAATTTGCTCATAGATGGTTCTGAGTMACACCCTATGTCACAGGTGGGACGGAAATGCAGCTCCCACAACTCTTCAGAAAGGAGTCACTTCRGCAACACTCAAAATTCAATTTCATGGTCATTTTAACTCTTTGCAGAGCAGATAGTGAATGGCAGCTAGTTCATCCACCAACAAGGTAGGCATGCACTGAAAACCCATTCAAGTAAAAACCTGAGCACAGGATGCACTTCTCTGCAGACTGAACCCCTTTCTCAAGTCTACACTTGARTTCAAGTGCACAACTACCCTGGGGAATGTTCAAGCTTTTCTGAGCCACATGTATTCAAATGGCTAAGAACTTTTCAAGATACCAGATCTGAAAGCAGGCATCAAGAGAGCAAATCACAAATCCCTGGAAGTGCAATCCCTTTGCTTGGGATAGGGCTGGCTGTGGTCTATCATTGARACATCAGTGAAACTKGAGAAATTGGTCCCAGGATCTGCTGCCCCCCACACTTTGACCTACAGGAATGGTGTCAGGTTACCAGGAAGGGCATGCACCAACACAGTCCCTTCAAACCAGCTGGCAATCCCAGCACCAAGCCTCATATGGTACTGTCTGAACACCCTGCAGCTCAAAAGGTTTGGTCACTAGTGATCCACAAAACACAGACTACCAACAGCTGCGATTTCAACTTGTACCTAGGTTAGCACAGCACATTCWGCTGTGTTCCTTCCTGTCAAGTGTTAGCAGAGTCCTGAGTGCCAGACCATGCTTGCAAAGTGTTAAAAAGCTTGTTTKATGAGACACACTCTACAAATTTGAYCACAGAGCTACTGTATTAATACATTTAGCAAGTGGCTTTTCACTTTTCCAAACGTTGTTAATAAGCAAAAGCCCGTCCAGAGCTAAAGAAAATGCCATGCTGTCTGGAGAAACATTGCTTCTGGAGAAACATTGCTCCAACAGGAGTGAACACACACACACATTAAAGGTCTATTCTAGAGACACTATGATATTACAAATCACAGAAGTTCCTGAATAACTAACTAGCTGCATGTGGCAAGATCCCCTGACACCGATCTTCAGGGGTCACCTGACAGGAAGCTGGCAAAGTTCKCACCATCTCTAGATTACAATCTAAACACTTGCACATAATTTTGTGCTTTTGAAATGTTTCAGATCCTAAGCAAACTAGCACAGGACAGCATAATGTGATTAAAAATAGCACAAGACAACACAAAAGGAATTGTCACTGGTATCAGGAATATTTTTTCAAGTTCCAAATATAGCCAATTTTTTTGATGGAAGAAAATAAGCACAATTCATTTGGGAATAACTTTAAAGYAACAGCAACAAGAGACTTATCTCAAAATCAGTGAAGTCAGTAACTTAAACCCAATGGAAGAAGTGAAAATCCTGTATTTTGTGCAATGTTTACATTACAAAACGGGCTATTTGCAAAARGTTAAAAATGACCTGCAAGTAAAGAATTGCCTTTTTTCAGACCTAAAAACACAAGCAGAATTTGTCACAACACTAGTATTATTCATGAATTAGCTTTAGGTACTCTGAACGTACCTTGGGTCTACAAGCACCAAGTTATAAATTTGAAATACAGCTCTGCTTACTGTCTTCACTTCTTATGCGACAAATGTAACTACCACAAGGGCTACTATGACAAGAGCTGGGGGTGGTTTCAGAGAGGAAGGAATGCTCTTTAAGCTCATGATAATGAGTACATTTACAGAATAGTTCATGCAAACTTCACACACTCACAAATTCTAAGATGCACCAGTTAGTGAACATGAATGAATTAGTAATTCATGCAGCTGTACAGTACACAGAAAGCTAAACATACTTACCCAGTGGTATGCTATCTAGGTCTGTGTAAATACAGCAACAAGGAAAAAAAAGCAACATTCCAATCAAAACATATCCATTTATAAAAAGGAATAAAACAAAAGTACCCAAATGTATTCTACATTTTTCTCAGTATCATCTCATGAGAMGTAGAATAGATGCCGTAACAGACATGAAATCCAAAATCACTAGCACATGATGATTCAATTTTAAAAATTCACATTCAGAAGTTAAAACAATTCCAAATTGTAAATGCATTGTCTTTTCTAAAAATAACAAGTAGATTATTTGAATCTTAAAAAATCTCAGTAACAAAATAACTTTATTTTCTAGATTTCACTGGCGAGACGATATACTTAAAAATATCATACATGCATGCCAATTGTAAAGTATATGATGTTACAATACAGCATCTATTCAGAAAAGAAATAGTCTAGAATGCCCAGTACAGCATGCACAAAAGACAAACATGACATGCAGCCAACAATTTACAAAACAAGATAAAAAATTACCTTGCAAAGCATGACCCAGAAATGCATCAAGTTCAGGATTTAACTCAGCTTTTTCTTTTAGCATATGAAACAGCAGTTGGTTTTGAGTAGCACTAGTAATTTCTGTCTGCTTAAGGCGTCCCTCAAGAACTTTTATCTGAGCTTCTTTTTGAGCTGCTTGGAGACCCTAGGAGGGAGAGAGAGGGAGAGAGAGAAAGAAGGAAAGATGACCAATGTTTTGTTACAGCCCTTGTTTTACAAAATGAAAATTGTCACAATTTTTTAAAAACTTCAAACACAAACAATGCATACATTGCAGCTGCATTCTCACATCCTAAAAATCAGGTGTCAACTAAGGGTCTTTTAAAGAGACTCATTAAGCATTCATTTAACTCAGATTCTTCAGACTGCCTAGCAAATATGCATCTAGTGGCTAAGTTGGACACTCCAAAGTGCAATTCTGAATTTTCATCATTTCAGTATCATTGAAATCTTTCATTTGACTCAATGAGACTAAGTAGTGTCCTCCAGAGAGAAAGAAACACAACAGCAAGAGCATATRTGTGTGCACAGGGTTACGAGCTGCCAAATACTCATTTTGAAAATATGAAAGAAAGAATATGTCCCCAAGATTTTCAGAAGAATCCTTATGGCTTTTCTCAAAACTGSAACACAGACTAAAATGTCATGTATCAACATATAATTTAAAACAAATTTTTGAGGTTCRTATTTTTAGAAAGGTGGCTTTGAGCCATTCTTTTAAAAAAAGATCCTGTGCTTTCTTTAGGAGTTTGTTGAAAAATGAAGATTCTTTTGATCACAAAAGGACAGTGCTCTTATAAGATAAGGTAATGAATACATTGAAACAACTTCTAAAAGTTCAAGGGAAAGAAATCTCAAGGGCCTTCACACTGAGAATCAGCAAGACTCAGAAGTGTTCACCAGGTTTGTTTTGATTAATGCACATTAGTCGGTCTTTATGTCAGCACAACTCTGCTCCTGGCACGTGCCATAGCCCTGGCACACACATACTTCACTTAACACCTTACCTTGTTGATACCCATCATAAGGAAGTGATCCAGCAAATATCGAGCTTCTGTCAGAGTGCAAGCATTAATCACTGCTGTTACATCCAAGGTCTCTCCTTCTTCCTRTGAGTGCCAGAATAAAAACAGTCTGATTGTGAAGAAGTCCCAAGAATTATATTAATTTAATGCCAGCATATGAGAAAGCATCAGCTTTGMCATTTAAATGCTTTGCAATCTTAACATGCATTACTCCATTGACACTAAAACTCAGATACCAGCTGCATAAAAGCCTGCATTTCAAACTTCATGTGTAAGTTTTCACCAATTTATACTTCCTGGCTCAATAATTATACAGCCAAACAAAAACTAATTTCTAAATGAGAACATTTGCAAGGCTAACACAGTTGTGTTTTCTAGTCCCCATTTTACCATTTTTGCATAAATATTTGACCTACCTTTGCTTCTTCCATTTGCATAATGTTTGCTTGGCAGTCAGAAATGCTGTCATTAATGTAGTCTATATTCGCAGTTACTGATTCCATCTCCTCATTTATGTTTTGGACATTTCTATCTGTTTCACTGCCRCCCCCATCCTTGATGAGCTTCTCCCTCTTCTTTAGAAGCTTATCTCTTCTTTTTGTGAGTTCTTCACGTTGCTATTTTCCACAAAGACATAATATTACATAAAAAGGAAATAGTAAGCCTTTAGAAGTTTAAGTGCCTTGTTCTTTTCCTTCATTTGTTACACTTTTTTTTTCCTTCATTGTTACACATTTGTTTTCCTTCATTTGTTACACTTCAACTAAAATGTCATGATTTTTAAGATATACCAGTGAATACAGTCATATATTAGCACATGACACCATTAATGTGCCTTTTATTTCTCACTAAGCACAGCAATCCCATGGTCCAAATGCTTACTGGAGTCAAGTGTGTCTTCATCGACTGCAATGGATTCCATTCACTTTGCCAATGCCACCAAAACAGCAATTAATTTGCAGTAAACACACGTGCATTGCTCCCTATTTAATATGCTGATACAGCCAACAGTGCATAGCAGATCACCCACCGTAAGTAACCTGTTCATGTCKGCCTCCATATTGGAAATTGTCATCCTCTGCATAATAATATCAGTCACTCTGCGTTCCAGTAACTGCCACTTCATCCTGGCTGCCTTTGAGGARTAAACTCGGCTTGTCACTGCTTTCYGCTGGTATTTCTTTCTGTGATAAATTCAAGAGAAACGTACAGCTAAGTCCAAAGTAGTCTAGTTACAAATTTGAATGTGGAAATGATCAGGCTGAAATATTTTTCACAAACAACTTAAAAATTTCACACAGAAGTTCTTGCAGTTTTTCAYTGCACGACAGAGCTGCCTACACCCAGCCCTGAACTCCAGTGCACTCCAATACGTTGCACTTGAAAAACAGGTATCAAACACTGTGGCAACTTTCATGATGCACTATCAAGTTCAAATGAAACTTAGGAATTGTTCCCTATTTGAAAGCGAAATCTTCAAACCAAGTAAAAGAGCACAAATAAACACTGAACTGCATTTCTCACAAGTTTTTCTTTGAACTTAACACTGCTGGCCTAGGACCACCAAGGGCATTTCTCTTGAAGAGCAGATTAAAAACTCTCAAACTTCCAAAATCCAGTTTATGTGACTTGCCCTTTAATGCTGTTTTGTATTATTCTATTATGTCTCAAGCCCAGAAAAGTGAAGTTTTTCAAAAGTTTGCATTTCAAAATGGTGAAATGCCCATTTTATGAGCATTACATGACAACAGTTTGAAAAATAACAGCTACTGTAAGATGTATCACATTATCTGTTAGAAAGTCCACACAAGTTTCAGTTCTCATAAGAGAGCCCTAAAAAGTCTTAATCCTTACCCTGTTCCATTTGTTGCAGTTACAGATAATGCTTGAACCCTTGCAACAGGAATTCTCATCTTCTGCTGTGCTGCTGTTCTGGAGCCATCGTGCTCRCCTGACAAACTAGAACCTGCTTCCTGCATGGAATGCTCAGGCAGACTCAGCTTCCGACTTACTTTTCCTGCCACTTTATCTGACARAGGCCTTACTTGCCTACGAAGGGCTGTGACCTGAAACAGTGCAAAGACATGATTAACTCTCCCCAAAACAGAGGTCTGAGTTACAGCAATATATCATTCTTTTTTTAAAGAGGCATTKCTGTTTTATCACAATACCTCTTCAGTTTTGCGACGTAAGATAACTTCTTGGTTTCTTTTCTGAGCTTCCAGAAGCTTGAGCTGATGCTGTGAAAAAACAGAAGCAGCACATGATATTTTAAGGACTGTATTATATTAAAAAAATGACCTTTACACACTAATGCCAATCTGTGAAATTGCTGTGACATGAAGCRGGCAAGTCATGATTGTTTCTTACTCTCTCTAGTGCAGAACAAAAATAAGTGTATCACTGTATCAATTCTATCAAAAAGAATAATTCCATGCAAGCAAGGTRGTGACAACAACTTTGTGAAGATTCACTAATCACTAAATCACTGATAACATTGATATACATATTCAGTAAGAACAACAGAAAATAGAAGACTGATCACCTGAACTAGGAACTGTGCTTTCAAGGAAGTCAAACCAAATTTTGTGCATTTTCACTGGTGAAAATACACAGGTACATGCCTGCCCCAGTGAATGCATATACACAGTGAACGCATACACACACATGCCTGTCTCAGTGAATGCGTACACACATGGTGTGTGCCTGCAAGCAGAAGCACATCATAATGACAGGCGCTTATTCCAAATGGAAGTTCTTTATCTGTCAAATCACCTCTCGTTTGCGTTGCTCCTTTTTAAGCTGTGCAATCTCTCTGTTTCTTCTTGATTCAGTCATTCTAGCTTTCTCCTGCTCTTCTTTCATTTGTTTCATCAAGCGAACCTGTAAAGAGGTCATCACTTAAAAATGCTGTTCACCCTGAAGTGCTGCTCCCTGCCCCTCCTCATATAGAGTTTTTTCTTCAAATTGCCATTTCCAGTATATTATGTGCTTTTAGCCAGTTACCTCTTCCACCTAATGTGTCTTCYTCACTCAGTGCTGAATAACAGCTAATAAGCTGTGCAAGCTTATGCATGTTTGATACTGTAATTTCTGTCCATTAAACCTAAAAGCTACCCCTCTCCCCCAGGAATAGCCTAGTGCTCGCATCTTTTCTATTTTCAGACTTTCAAGCAGCTAACAGCAAGAACAGAGTTATCACGTAGGCGGATGCACAGGAGATTTCAACCCAATTTTCAGTAAACACTCACTGTGCAACACTACAATTTACTGAAATATACCTTGGTTTTCTTCATCTCTGTCACCTCCTGCTGGAGTTTCCTCAGTTGCTTTTCATATTGAGACTGATTTTTAAGCAATCGTGCATGTTCCTTCTGCGCTGTTTGAAGCCTCTGCAGTTCTTTATTCATGGCTTGGAGTTTCTTTTCATATTCTGACTTGATTTTTTTTGCCTTTTCTTCTGAATAGGTCTCTACAGAACCTAGAGCAAAAGGGAATTCTTAATCTACTTTTGTTGAGGATATTTTTACCTCACCAGCCACAGCAGATAACTACTTCCCCTCCTTTAGCATTATCTGCAATACCCTTAAAACAACCTAATTTGTCTCTAGCTCCTGCCACCTGCACTGCTTTGAACCTGCCACCTTGAATGCATTCTGGGATAAGAGATCAAGTATTAACACTTTCCTCTGACTTCTTTGCAACAAATCTGAGCAACTGAAAGCACAAATATACATGCTCCTACATAGGTGTACAAGAGTATAACAACACTCCTAAAAGCCATCAAGCCTAGTATTCCTCTTCTGACACTGATTAACAGGTAAGGTTGAAAAAGGAGGGAGCAGCAAAGGTTTATAAAGTGTATAAAACATATATAGTATATACATATTTTCTTTTTTAAATATATAGTGTGTGTTTAAAAAAGAAAAACAAAATGCGTTCCACAGAACTTTCCTGAAGTGCAGCTATTTGTGGTTTGGAACTCCTGAGTCATAGGTGGTTTGTCACCTCAATACTACTACAGATTCAAAAAGGCTTGGTCCATAAAACATCTCCAAAAGATCACTGATCCTTGTTCTTATTTTTATGCAAATAAAAAGTAAGTGGGAAGAACATGGAAAACTTTTAATTCAGGAACTATCTCCAGGAGTATGAGGTATCTTAGAAAACTGAAAATGCTTATTCAACCAAATCAAACACCTGTCAGAAGCGGTTTCAAAAAGATTTCTCTCAGTTCTGGTAGAAATTAGAATGAGTAAAGAATTACTCGCTGGCATTATGGGTACAAACCTACTTCTGTTTTCTGCAATTTCKCATCACGTTTGAAAACGGAAATGAGGGAAGTAGCAAACAGTTCAACTCTAAGAGTTCATACAAGATCAATGATTTTGTACTTCTTACCCAAGTTTTGAAGAACCTGATCTCTTTCAAGCTGAGTGTCTCGAATTTTATGCTGAAGCATCATTAGTTTCTCTTCATACTGTCTTTTCAGGGTTTGCAACCTTCGYTGGCTGTTTTCTAGCTCATCTATCAGTTTCTGCTTAATGGCTATTTCACAGGTGATGTTTGCCAAGTCAGCCTGGTAATTTTCTAAAATAAAAAGATTTCTGTTAAAATAACAGCAAGGACTACATAAACACAGACACTCCTTGCAATCTTAGGGTCACTGAAAATATAAATTGTGCATAGGAGAATCCCAAACAAATCACAATGCAGCAAGCAACACTCTTATCTGCAATTCATGTTAGAGTCTCCTTCTTAAACACTCAATCCCAAAACTAGGAAACAGATAGGGAAAGATCTCACACTGGATCACAGTTGCCCCTATGTTGTAATGTCTTGTATTTAAATTACAGTTCCAGCAATTTGTCCTTCCCCATTCAAAAGACTTCAAGATTTCAGCCACACCTCAAGGCCGAAGAATAATTGTCATTCATAAAGCCAGCAGGTTGTAATAGGAAAAACTGACTGCTGGCAGACTCCAAGAGGAGACTTTCCCTTCTCTAGCTTTTACAAAGATACAGAAGTCAGAATTCTRAGTAGAGAGGAGCCATGTGAATTATGGAAGTGGAATGGTGAAGAGAAAAAGGAGGAAAAAGCAAGGAAAAAGGCCTAACACATATGATAAATTTGTAAGTTTAATTAATTTCTTTAGCCAGTTAAGTCCTTTTCTGTCTTAAGGTTATGTGCTCCAGAATTAAGATATAAGCTGAGGATTACTCTTTTTCAGCTTCCTGCTAATGGTTTACGTTACTCTTAAACAAGAAGAAACCAAGAGACTTGGTTTGCCCATTTGGCTCAACCCACAAGTGAATTGCTGATGATGCTGTTTTTGACTCTCACCACATAAAAATGAGGACRGCTGATACACTTCCAGCCTTTCAAAATTGAATTCTACCACTTCCAAATTAGTTGTAGAAGCTATCACCGTGGTGATAAATTGTGAGACAAAAACAAACCACTACTTAAACCTTACAATCTGGGTGTTGTAAACAAGGGAGAAACATGTTATCAAACACCAGATGGCCTCTGGTCAATTTTAAAACCAGTACTAGGACACTTGATCAGCTGTCTGTTACATGTTTTAGTAACCAAAAAGATAATTCACAGGACATACAACTCACAAAGAATCAAGGACAGTGGATTGACAACATGCTTTCTCACCKACCAAGAGCTGAGGTATGACAGATATTATTTGTAAAACTCTACAGAATATTGCACTGACATCACCTTTTTCATCAGAGTCAGAATCAGATTCATCTGAACTTTCRACAACTTCCATATCATCWTCATCCTCATCATCTTCCTCTTCGTCATCGTCATGATCACTGACCTCCTGAATTTCCTCCTACAAAACATACAGACATTAAAGCACCCCCACACTTCTCCAAGCCCCAATCATTTGTGACTATCACTGTAAAGCTGATCCATTCCCAGTTTCCTTTCTATAACCTTGTAAATCTTCAAACAGACAATGAACAAATAAACCAAGGACTWCTAAATACTTACTGCCTCCAATTCATTATTCTCTCTCTCCGAAGTGCCTTTTTCATCTCTTTTCTCCTGCTCGTTATCTGTGTTATCCTCTTTAACACTAGTAGAAGAAGTAGACATAAATTATTCAAACTGAAATGGCATTTGTTTCCATCCCCCAAACCAATAAGTTGTAATTCCAAACAAAGATGAAAAACAAAATGTAGTTAGCAGAAGGTACAAGTGTTGGCATGGATAAAACACAACTTCCAAACTTCTGCAGATAATAAAAAAAWGCCTAATTAATCTTAGCTTGCAAAGTAATACTAATGATTAGCACACTGTTCCAGCATCCTGTACAACTGGGACAATCAGAATTCGTATCTCCAGGCAGAATCAGCAGAAACTAGCAGAAATCATTTTRCATGGAAGTTGCAGTGTATCCAAGTAGTGTTTGCAAGACAATAAAGAACATTGTGTGCAAGTACAACATATATTACAGGTATTCCTACACTTTCAAGCTRTAACAGAGACTACTGTACTTAGAATAGTCTGAAAATGTATGTATAAACCTTAAACAATATCCTAATTTATCATTCTATAACCACTCTTTTGATCAGTTATCTACTTTGACATCAAGTATGCTCAAAACAGGCATTAATAACAACAACAAAAAGGGTTTGCAGCAGGGGTTCTTTTGTTTTGTTTTAAAGGTTTGGTGTATTACCTATTAGGCCAAGTTTTAACATTTTTAAGTGCACATTTAAGACATCACATGCAAATATAAAACAAAAAAATCAACGGCACTCTGCAAATTGTCACAGACCAGCTATCAGTCCCTCTAATGCTACATGTACAAAATCCAAAGCACCAATGGATGGGAAATTGTGGCAGAATAGAGCTAGACACCACAGGGAGCAATAATGAAAAAATGTGGTTAGGAKTGCATAATGTGGAATCCAGTTCAACTAACATCAGTTGCATAGAAGTTTGCAAGCTGTGCTGTCACTGATCAGGCATAGTAACTAGAAATGCATATCTTCCTCCACTGATACCAGAAGTAGCTCAGACTCAAGATCAAACTCTTGGACAAATCCAATATGCAGTGCAGTGACAAGAAAGACACAGTAGAATCAAGACACTATAATTTGGCAAGTAACACCTTTAAAACAGAGCTCAAATCTAAAAAGTGCCTGTTGAATAACACAGTGCTTCTGTGTACCCATGATTTTTTGTTGTATTACTTTTTAACCTTTTCAGTGCAAACTGGTTTCCTTCTGCCCCACTCATTACCAGTTATAAGCTGACCATGCAAAAGGCAGAAAGCTTTTGCTTGGACCATATGAATCAATGCAGCAGCTGAGGATGTTGGAACTAAAAACCCTAACCAGATTTGCACACCAAAAAAAGGCCAAACAGAGAACACTGAGCCATACAATCTCATTTCCAGATTCTCATTTCCCTCAGCCCGGAACATGYTCTGTTTTATGTTGTTTATTAAGCCTAAAAGATAATGGACATTAGCTGCAATCCTCATGTAGATTGAGGCAAACCCCCACTTTCCCTTCCACCTGCAGACAACACAGAACTAAGCACYACAGAGAATTTCTGTTCTGCCTAATAAAGGGGAGAGACAGGAGGAAGGAAAGCCAGCAGCTCTCCCAGGCAGAACTGTACTGCTTAATGCATGTGCTACTGATCTGTGGAGTCATATYATCTGCTTCAATTTAGTGGGTGGGTTTTTTTGATCAAATAGCAAAAAAATAAAAACTCCTTTAGTTTCACTTTTAATCATAGTATAGTTCTCTTTCTAGAGGCCTCAACCTAATGAGTCTCTAGGAGTAACTTTATCTACAGGTCTGGCTGACATGAAATGTGAGGAATGATCAAGGCTTCAGTCACATGCTTTCAGAAACCAAAGCAGCAGACCTAACTGAGGTGTGATGGTCCAAGRCACTCTTGATTTCACATGCCAAAATTATTATCACATACTGCCTGCTAGACATTTCATACTATATGTGCTACTGCACCTTCCACTGCCTTCTATTCCACTTAGGCCATGCAAGAAAACAATTAATTCAACAGGAATTCCCAAAGGTGCCACCACCCCATAAAAGTTTGCTCGACACTGTGCAACCCCAGAGTCAACCTCAATTCCCCAACATAGGTTTCTTCCAGTTAAAACACTGGTTGAAAGGGAAAACACAGGAAAGAATTCTCAAAATTAACTACTCCTGAAGTACCTATGAATCTGCCCAACTTCTTTTCATGTATGACAACCAGTTAATTGAAATGACAGGTAATTAAAAACCTGGGAAATATTCCAACCTTCTTTCTTCTTGACTGCTTTCCTCAAGTTTCTGTAGCCTTCAAAAGCACGAGGTACAGTATTGGAAGGCCAAGCCAATGAAGGACAAACCAGACAGTGAAAAGCAAAAGTGATAAGAAGGTAAAAAAAATGATATATATGAGCTTGCAGAGTTTAAAATGAAATTTTAAAAGATACCATCAAGAGACAACAAGTAGTAAAAAGGCAATACATCCTACACAGTTGGAAAGTAAASAGAAAACAAAGAAAAAGCATTTAACTAACTCATCTGCCACTGACAGYAAGTGTAAATTCCAGTTACACTAAGGAAGATATTTTAGACAAATATATATAACYTCGCAAATTATTTGTAATAATGGATTAAGAAAACATCTCAATTCTAGAAAAAGCTTTCTCCTCTTTCTCCACTTGCAGCTAAAATACTGAAAATTGTAAATACTACCACTGACCCAAAGTTATATATTTTCAGGAATATATCAGAGAAAAACCCCTATGTACTAGTTTTATATATGCTGACAACATATTGTAATATAAAGTAGGAATAAGAAAATTTTAGTATTAATATTCTAACATAATATATTCTGAATATAATTAATTAAAAAAATCTTCAAACTTCTTTTTTTGTGGGGGTTTTGTTGTTTGTTTTTAAATAAAAAATAGAAAACTGCAGCTTATTTTTTTGGGATTCAGAAAGTACATGCCAATCATTGCTAGTTATTTTTAAATAAATTAACATAAAACATGCACCAGAAGCAATGAGATGGACAAAATGTTAGTATTTCTACCTGTACTTTTTCCTCTTTTTACTTATCAGTAAAAAAAGTCTGCATGGCATATGTAAGCATACAGATGGCTTAAAATTCATCAACTACTGAAATTCCTCATTTCTCATTAGGACAACATTTCGAGCAAGAGCTTTTGTTGCCTTTTCAACTTACATTGCTTACCATCTTCCTTCAGTATCAACTAGGAGCTAGCACACTGAACCCCAACTAACATTTATCAGTAATTAGTTCAGTAAAGGTTAGAAAAGACAACAGTGAAAAATGGCTGACAGGTATAAAAGGCTGACTAACAACTGAAAGGAATGTGGAAAATTTGCTCTGGGGCTTCTAGTGGGTAAATCACACTAAGTCACACTGTGGGACACTCCAATCATGTCAATTTTTCAGTAGCCAAAATATTACTGCCATGTAAACTGTTTCAAATAAACTTTATGACAGATGCTTATTAAAGGCTACAGATACACAGAATGAGTTCTGCTCATTCAGAACCTTGTTCTTAGGCCTTCAAACTACCTCACAACAATTTAATTAAGTTGCATGTATTTAAAATCATRCACCTTCTATCATACTGACCCATAACCAGGAAAAAGATCAAGAAACACAGYAGATGGGGCAGAACTAATAGCTAGGCTTACCAATCCCATTTTAATGGAAAAATGCTAGTCAGGCAACTTTAAGAGAACAGCAACACTTAAAATAAATAGTAGAGCAAATGTAATTAATGCCTGTAGAAGATAGAATCAAAACAAAGTATCCCTATCAGACTGCATGGCAAAGTGTCAGTGCAATACCTTAATGTACACACKGCTAATTCCTGAAATTCCAACAGAACAAAAATTCACAGTGCCATAACCCTAACACTAATCAGATAGAAGCACTCTGCAGGTAACAAACATGACAAGATATAATCCCTTAGCATCTAAGGAATTTTTCTCCCAATAAATGCACCTCAGAAATTTACAAATATGTATTACAAAGCAGTGTGCAGATAGACCAGTAGATAGATTGAAGAGTATGACCCCATTTAATAGAACATAAGGCCCACTTTAAGATGGAACCATCAAGAGGTCTCTTCCAACTTTAATTTTTCTAAGGTTCTCCAATTCTATAATGCTAGGATTGAAAACTGATCTCAGAAATAATTTGTGGTTAGTAGCTTCTACTTCTGGATCAAGCTACTTGGCTATCCCATCACAAGATTATTTTCCTAGTGTGAGAATGTATGGCTGGCTTTCAAAAAAAACCCAACTAAAGAAAATGAACAACAGTTTTACATACTACTGTATGTATAGTAAAATTTCCAATTTATTTCTTTTTAAAATCATAATATTCTACAATAAGAGATATTACTCAATGTATCTAGTAGTAACCTTCACCTGGACACAAACCTTTTTTTCAACCTAATATTCAGGCCACAAGAATTGAGGCTTAAGAAGTGAGGCTTTATCTAAGCACATAGTTAAATGCATGTTTGATTTTAAAATGTGTTAAAACATACAAAATCAAATCTCTTTGTTCCTGCATTTACAGTTAAAGGACATACTCAAGGGCTAGACTGAAGGGACGACAGAACATTCTGCTGATTTTAYTTTATACTTCCATCTTACTCTCAAGTTCCTACAAAAATGAGACAAAACCTATCAAAATCCCCATAAAAGTCTAAGAGCTTCCTGACAAATGATATGCAAAGGAAGAATCTAGTGGTTATTAAAATGAGTGTTTTCTACAAGTATCAGACATTTGTGTGGTAAATGGATTTACAGAAATAAGACCCAAAATTACAGATATCACTAACTCACATCAAATTGATACTTGGACTATTTCAAGCTTAAACTGTTTTAGTGTTACTCTGAACTTGTAGACTTCTGAASGACCATTACTAAAAAGAGTAATAGATTAGAAGCATGGAAAATTTCAACTAAAACTGGGAGATTTCTAATGGACGCAAAGTCTCCCGAGTACCCAAAGCCTTGCTGTACTGCTGTCTAAAGAGGCATTTAKGTCAATGTCTATGAGGATTTTAGTAGATGAGAAGTTGGACAGCAAAGAAAAAACAGCAAAGCATGACGTTGTAAAGAATTAGAAAACCTCGAATTAAAAACATTTATAGAAGCAGAAGATAAAGCAAAAGAAGCCATTCCAAGAGCTACCAAAGAATTCCCAACTATTCAGAATATCTTTTCTTCAGAGAGCTGTTTCAGTGTTGACACAGTTAAAGAAAGTTTTTAAATTTTGCAAACATTTGTTTGCAAATTTCAGATGCATTTCAGAAGATATTTTTTAAAATATCAAAATTTAGGGAGAACCACCATGCTTTTATCATTGTGCCTAATTAAATAGAAAAGTTCCTTACAAAGGAGACATCTATTCTACAAACACTGCACAATTCACTGAAAGAAAAGATGCAAAAGAAAAACTGTAACTTCAATACATAAAAGGGTTTGAAGGAACAGCAGTTTAGGGTCCAAATTCACATAACAAGAAGCCTTTTTAAGTCGCAGTGGTTAAAAAAATTCACCTCTTTGCTAAGAAAGAGAAAACAAATAGAATTATAATTCATACACCACCTCTTTTTCTTTTTCCTTTCTTTTTTCTTCAGTTTTTCTAGATCTTTCTTGGCTATATCCAGAATTTCCATTGTCTCTTTCTCTGAGGAAAGCATGGAAGCAGAAAATGCTGATGGTCCACCAAAGTATGTGGCTCTTGATGAAGCTCTTGACAAGTTGCGTCGAAGATTTTCATTCACYGCTTCACTTTCTAATAATTTTGCTCTTAATAAAAAGTAAAAAAAGGAAGAATTGTAGACTATGAATTACAAGTTTTGACAATACATGAGATGTACACTCTTTTGCCTCTGTAACCTCAATGCACTACCTTCAGCTTAAAAAGAAACCACAAACCAAGGTGAAGTCTGAAAAACTAGATTGTAGTAAATTCCCTGACGATACTATTTTACACAATGGTTAAGTATATTGTACATACATTATATAACCTAGACAGAATACATGAAAATATATCTGTATGAACACACACACAGAAATACATAYACAGATACATACCTGAATAGGTTTTATGTAGATATATGGTATATGAAAGCTACACAAAAGCTCTAACGTTAAGTGGGGACAGGCCAGATAATTTTTGTATGGTGTACGTCCAAAATATAGATAAATAAAAATATCTAAAATATTTAAGACTTTTTGATTTAAAAAGAAAGCATTTTTTRAAGAACTTTAGCAAGTAATTTCTCAGTACTATAATTTATATATGGCGTTATAAAGAATTGTTCTAAGTTTTGATGTCTTTTGCAACAATATTAAGTTATCACCATTATTTAGGCAACATCTTATTTCTATTTTCAGTTTGATCTCTAACATTTTACATTTTTGAGGCCAAGAGCAACAGCAGATGGTCATAAAAGCTGAAGGACCACTCTCCTAATGTATTTCCCACACAGGAAAACAGCTGAAGATTTACTTACTAACATCTCTACTTTTTTTAATTGAAATTGTCCAAATACATRTTATGCAAATACCTGAGATCTTCAATTTCCTTGATATAATTATGAATCATGTTGCTAATTTCTTCATTTCCTTCCCCTTTGAAGGACAGAGAGAAAAGGAGAATGAGGGGAAGAGAAACATTAAGAAGGATGGTAACAGCAGAAATATCTGAACACAGCTACTAGGCACAAGGTACCAACAAATGGAAACAGTCACATGGGCTACACAGTTGAATCTTATTTGTAAAATATCTTTCCTTCTTAAATTGAATTACATTTTTGGTTCCTCTCTCACATGATTGCCATATGATTACTTGTAACGTGTTTTCCCCATGAAGCATTTCAACAATGCTTAAATCAATATTACTTACTTATTTGGAGTTTAATTTGCAGTCCAATTTATTTGGTCTGATTGCTAAACCACCACAGSGGCTAAGCATACAAATAATGCCTATGCAAAGATATTATTTAGTATTTCCTGTCACTCATATTCCTAAATGAATGGTAAAATCAGGGTACCACACTATTTCTATCATTAAAAGAAGACTCCAGAAACTGAAGAAATAACTAGATGGGAGCCTATCTCTGCCAAAGGAAGTTCTACATTGGTAATAAAAAGGCATCACTTCAATCCAAGGGATCAATGAAGCCAGAACATATAATTAATTTAAGTTCATGAACTTATGAAGCAGTTTATGCATGTCACACTCAGAGCATACCTGTTCTGGCTAGCACTTGGTTGGCCTGATCACTCATCAGCTGCGTTATTCTGGCTCTAAGAGCATCGATAGTCTCTTGCATGGCTTTAATTCTAACACGCAGGTTGTTGTTTTCTGTTTGCAGCATCGCATTTTCATGGAACATGTCATTGATGCTTTCAACGCCATCTTCATCTATAATCCTTTTGCCCTTTAAGAACATACAAACGTTTTATTACTAGAAAAGGCTGACCTACACAAAAAAAAAATTAASTTGGTAAATGCAATCCACAGATTACTTAAAATTCCTAAGAGACACTCATAGCAGAAGATAATCTTTTATTAAAATGTTTAAAACAATGATAAATGGACAGGTTTCAAAAGACTAATATCTGGCCAACACCTTAGCATCTGGGTTTTGGGTAATTCTACTTTAGTCTGAAATACAAGTTCTTGAAGAGGTCAAGAAATGAGAATCAAATCAGAATACTGTCTCMAGAAGAACTGAATGAGACCCTTTTTGGTAACAATATTTATTGCTTTAAACATTGTATAAATTTCAGTAAGAAAGGGCAGGAGTATTTGCCTTATACATTTTCAACTGTATTTTTAAAACACAAACTGTTTTAGCTGTCTAGTAGGTTTTGAAAAGCAATACACAGTAACTGTACACATTAATTTATGCATCCAAATTGTGGTTTTGTCATTTTTGCATTGGAAGTGTTTTTCTCATTGCCTTCCAGAAAGCAAAYAGTATGCAGCCATCAGTAAATATCACTGACATTTGCTGACGTATTTTTTCTTTGGGGATACAATCTATGTTTTCCAAAAACATCTGGTAATCAGTGGAATTCAGAGTGTTGTTTACATCGGGGTTGCAATTCCTATGTTTTTAGAGTATGAAGTGGAAAATAGTCAACAGAAATAAAAATAGCGGTGGACAAGCATTTAAAAGCAGAAGAAATCTTAGSAGGATAAACTTACTGTTTTGTATTCCATGAGTTCCATCTGCAGCCGCGCAATCTCACTGCGCAAAGCATTGATTTGTTGACTGGCCCTGTCCTGATTAACCATCACCTTGTTCTTGATGTTCCGTGCCCGATTGGCATACTTCAACGTGTTCAAAGTTTCCATGAAGTCTCGATCTGAAGGGCTCACACACGCTATCATGAGCGTCTGACTGGAAGTCAGAAACACAGATCAACATTATACATCAAGAACAAAAAGAGCAGAGAGAAGCTAACAGGTCCTCAGGCAGAAGGTGAAAACAAAAATAGCAGCTTCATAATATTTGCAAAAAAATTTCTCCATCTAGCTYACAGCATTGTGAACCATACAGGTCAGCAGTGCTCCGTCTTGTATCATCGTAGCATAGCACAGAAGATACTATTTGCTTCAAACACTAAATTGTAAAAATAATTAATTGGTGTTTCCAGAAACGTTTTCCAAATCACATTCAGTTTGCCTAATCATACAAAAACTAAGGAATTTATGATCAACCTAAATTCCCAGAGAGTGATTTGGATCATGCAGCTGTCAGGACTGCCTACTGTAATTCCTGAGGTGCCTACCCACTTCATCTGAAAGCTGCCCAAATGCTCATCTTAGGTGYCCCTACATGCCTAATGTACCTATTCTCTACTTGAGGTCCATCTGGAAAACCAAMCAACTCAAAATTCAGTTTCCTACCTGAAATGCAAAACAGACTAGGGTTTTTAAAAACTGTTCTACTTCCTTTACATTACCATTTCTTTAAACTGTTCCTGATGCCCCAGAAGTTATGAAGGTTTTCATTTTTAATATTACMCATTATTAAATTCCTTTTAAAATACCAATGCTCCATATTTTTCTTTGAATAATTCAAGAAACTTTAATATTAAAGTGCTGCCTCAGAACTGTTCCAGCATTATACTTAAAAGAAGAAATATTGTGAGAATAGTACAGTGACACAATACTTTCATCATTGTTAACTCAGGACTTACTACAACCTAACCCAAAKAACTACAAGTAATTTTTTTAAAGTACTGGTTAAGAGAGAAACAATAATATGGAGTGTAATACCTAGGGTGGAAGTTGGAAGGCAACAGAACAGGCTTAAAGAAATCTAAATCTGATTTTCCAAAAGAAAAACTGCTTATTCATTAAAATTAAGCTTTACCACACATTTTGGTTGCCAAAGCAGGTAAGAAAACATTCAAAATGCGGGTATACACGTATATGTATGAACGAAAATATGAAAATATCTTCCTTAACAACTGCTATAGGCCCAAGGGATATTCCACCCCACATGGAATCATGCTCAGCATATAAAGCTGCAGGGAGTGAGAGGTTGTGCGGGGCCAGGGTTACCCTGACCCCATCGCACGCACTAAACCCTGTGATTTCTCCTGAAGAACACGAGGGGGAGCAGTGGATCTGTGAGATGTGAAAATATTTTAGTCGAAGTAGTATTGGTACAGAAGAGTGATGCTCACTAGCTGGTGTATTTGAGAAAAAAAGTTAGTGAAGTRTTTTTTGCAATGACTTACAGAAAGAGCTTATAAGAGCTATGCTGTTTGATTTCTGCTTCTGCTGATTTTTTTCCTAATTCTGGAGTTTCTTCCYCCCTTMTGCACTTGTGAAAGTTTCCAGCYCTTATTATACTTGTTTTTCTGGCTYTGCCTTTTCTCACACTGCAGTGCTTCAAGAYGTTACTAAATTTTATCTCTCGGAACAGCAGAGCAACAATTTAAGAAGTTTCTTCCWCTTCTCCCTATTCCTCTGTGAAAAAACTTCCTACTCTCCTAAACATACGAACCAGGCATATTGGATCACACAAAAGAACAAGAACACTACCTCACTAAAATGTACAAATATAAGAGGGACCACGGCTGAGTATATGTTAATATTTGTATTACGTTAATAAATTTGCTAATGTTTTCTTATATGAAGCCTTCAGAGCTCAAAGCTTTCCTTCACTGTATGTACAGAATGTATACAAATGGATTCCTGCAGACAACCCTGGTGACAGACTACTTTGGTTTTATTAGGCTGCAATCCAACATCAGGTAACTGAGCAGATGCATCATAAGATGAGATATATAATCTCTAAACGGATGAAGTACCTGTGGTAAGCTGACTCCAAGCTCCC